>NC_081349.1:4929437-4934293 GCF_029784015.1 Lycium ferocissimum | reverse complement strand
TGATTGATTATTGACATTGAACTCGTACATTGCACGCATTCTCATCCCCTTCATGATATATTGTTGATACATTGATGATATACAAGGCAACAACATTTGTAAAGTGGAGCTGCGTTGGATGAGAGTGACGTGAGGACCGATGTCGTTGTCGAGAAATCGAGTATGAGTGCTGGTGGCGATTGTCGAGGTCTTTACCGGAATCGTGACGATTAGTACATGGACTTTGCGGGTCCCCCATGGGTTATCTTTTGTCAAGATGTAATGTTCCATCCTCGGAGTACATGTGTATCGGTGCATATGCATTGCATCCATATTTCATACATTATTGCATTGAATTGTACCTTGGCTTCTTGTGATATTCTTACTATATTCGAATTCAGATTGGATGTACTGAGACTTGGCACAGTTGGGCTTAGATGTTATAACATAGGTGATGATTTGTACTAGGTTACTGGCTCATGTTGACTTATACCTTGTTGATTTACCAATTTATCTTGCTTTATTTTCTTATTATATGTTAGCTAGTCTTAGTGACCAATACCTACCCGGTACACGTGTTGTTTGTCTTGACCGCACTTCTACTTTGCATTCTTTTATAAATACGAGTATCGAGGTGGGATCGATGTCACCCCTCGTGGGCGAGAGTTTGAGGGGGCTGGCAGTTCGAGTTTGTTGGGGTGAGCATGTGGACGCTTCGCTACCCGAGGACTCTTCCTTTATTATATCTTATTTTGCTATTCTGAGACATATTTGAGACTATTGATGTATTATTACTACTTCTAGACTTACATATTTTAGTTAGATGCTCTTGTATGACCAGACCAGATACTGGGGTGGTTTTTGATGTACTTCTGCATTTTATTATATATTCATATGTTAGACTTACGTTACTTTAATCTTTTTTCGCTATTTATGCTATCTTGTGAATGTTGGGACAAGGGTTCGCCTACCGAGGTGGGATAGGTAAGTTCCTACGCGACTTTATGGAATTGGGTCGTGAGACTTTGGAAGATAGGAGATAGGTTTGATCAAGCTCAACTTGTTGCCTTTCCTCAAATTTCGTCTTGGCTATGTTAAGAGGAAAGGTACAATGTTAAAAGGTGTTTTTCGGTGGCATCTAACTCACTCTTGTACCGTCATAGGTACACACGCGTGGTAGGGTCAGGACAAGCATAAGTGACATTGCACATCTCAGAGCTCTTACCTCGTCTTCAAAATTGTCAAGGGACCTGGTCCCTATGACTCAGGTTAGTGTCTCTTCAGTGCTTAATATGTCTCGAACTGTCTAGAATGCCACGTCATTAAGACTCTTCCGCGTCCTATTCCTATTTAAGCCCTTTAAATGCCTATCCATCCTGAACCTCTTCGTACTTCCAAAGAAAACCGTTCCTTCTTCAGACCTTACAAAAAAAATCATATCTGCAATCTGAATCGTCCTTCCTCATTTGCCAGAATCTAAACCCCACCATATCACTACTAGATCCCAAAGATAGTCTAACTCTAGTAAGCCCCCAATTCCATCGATCATTCTAAAATAGAGAGAGGATTCTATGAGCCCTGTGTAGACCTTCTCCTCGATGACTCTAAATGAGGAGGAGAGAAACAGATCTAATATCATGGAAAGTGGAACTGAAATTGTTAAGGGGTTTGAAAAGGCCATGAAGGCAAAAGAAAGCAGTGAAGGAACTCAGAAGGATCTGATAACCAAACGGATGAAGGGGAATGGACCTATTAGGGAAGAAATAGATGCAATCCGTAAGGCATGAAATCCATTGGAAGAAAGGTATATGTCACGAGTAATCCTTGTGGTAGTGAAGAAGGGACATCATACACATTTGCTCCCTGCGAATCACAATGATCCTAACATAATAGACAAGGATGGAAACACCTTGCCAAGTACTATGATAGATACCAAGATGTGCCACCTTATGGATACTAATTTTTACTGGTATAACCACGCTAAAATCCGAGGTACTATCCGTCCAGCTTGTTACACCTCAAAAAATTTCCCGTTAACGTACAGTGAATAGACTAACGAAGGGCACGAAGTATACGATTTCTTGGTAAGTAAGACATAACATTGGATGATTCTAAATGAGATTTCAAAGACATTCGAGGTAGGAGACAGAAGTTGTTAAGGAAAGCAAGGTATATGTTATGTGTCAGGTAAGATTTACGAGTATCGAATTAATGATGGCTTAATGATGTTTTGGAGAAGAGTTATAATGTCCCTTAGATTGGTATTGAGATGTTAAACAAGTGTCAAGAAGGTTCCATAAGGATTGGAGGTCAAACGAGTCGACGAGAACGAACTTCGGAAAGCTGGGCATTATACGGCCCAACAT
Source organism: Lycium ferocissimum (assembly GCF_029784015.1). NCBI lineage: Eukaryota > Viridiplantae > Streptophyta > Magnoliopsida > Solanales > Solanaceae > Lycium > Lycium ferocissimum. The sequence continues at coordinate 4,931,948 of NC_081349.1, read as the reverse complement.
ACTGGCCGTACAAAACATACTGGCCGTATGTTAGGTCGTATGTTATGCCCAGAATGGAGCCTTCACTGGACCAAATCTACGGCCAGACATACGGCCAGTATAATTTATACGGACCGTATGTTGGTCCGTAGAATCTGGTCGGGACAGCTTCTAAATTAAATATAAGGGACCAACCTCATTTCATTTATTTCATTTCCTCACTTCACACTTCAAGAATTCTCTAGAACCCTCTCCACTCTTCATCCACAAGAACCCAAGAGAAATCTCTGATCAACTTCATCAAACCATCAAAATTAAGTGTATGAAACTCATTGAAGTTCATCCAAGCCAAGAAATTCCAATGGAAGTGAACTAGGGTTTTGGTGTAAGAGGAGTATTTCCACTCAAGGATTATTCCTACACTATCTAAGGTAAGTTTTATGATCTTTTCATGCTGTTTAAGGTAATGAGAGGTTGAAAGACTTAGATTAGGGAAGGAGATAGAAAATGGGTCACAAAGATAGGAATAATGAGATTTTAAGTAGTAGTTTGGAGTGAATCATGAATATTGAGATGTTGTGATTGTAAGTATGCTATAAGTGACATTTAGAACAGGGGATAAGTATTATATGTGAGAAAATACAATAGTGAACTATGACCGTGATTATGGAGAAATTGAAGTGAAATTGAGAAATGTGGATAATGTAGATGAATGATGATTGTTGCTTATAATATTGTGAATGTTGTTATGGATGTTTGGGAGTTGATATGTAAGATGAGGAAAGTTGTATAAACAAAAGAAATGCTGCCCAATTTTCTCTAGCATTAGTAAGCACGTTCATATAATCGATTAGCTAATGTTGATGCGAGATTCTCTTGAAGGTAGAACCGCGAGCATCGAAGGAGAACGATCGAACGTAGAATAGCTAAACGAAAGAGGTATGTAAGGCCAATCCTTTCCTTCTATGGCATGAATCCTCCTATTTTTCCCGTGATCTTCCTAAATAAAGAAAACTATGAGTCCATGACTGTAACGAGCTATATATGTATAAGCTAAAGAAAAGCAACACGATATGAGCATGACAAGGATGATGATTTAAGTACAAAGAATCTTAAAGTGAAGTACGATGTCCATGAGGTTAATGACCCTAAGTATAGTTCCATTGATGTTTTTCATTGTGTGCACTCACCTTAAAATGTTAGTCCCTCCAAGGTGAGATATGATGATTATGATCACTCTATAACGTAGTCGGGGGTTCACGACCTCATGTCACCCCGACATAGCCATGGTTACCTTCAAGCTTTGATGTATGATTAATGATGAATGTATGATGATGCTAAGTTATGATAAGGTTATGATATGCCTATGAGATGTGTGATAATGATAAGTTTATGTTGACTATATGACGATACGATTCCACCGTGTCTGGTTGGCCGGGCATGTCACCGCGAGCGGGGCTGCGCATTCGATTCCCGCACGTTCCACCCAGGTGCCTAAATAGCCGGGCATGTCACCGCTAAGGGGGGCTGCTATGTTTACAGCGAGCCTAGAGGGCCGGGCATGACACCACTAGTGGGCGGCATATGATGGTTACCCGGACGCGGGTTAACGATGATGGTATATATATGATACGATGATGTATGTGCTATGATGATACATGTACTACGATTATATATGATATATGTGTGAAATGTATCGACCCTTAAAAGTTACGCAGGTTATATCTTCATTTTATATCTTATGATTTCTCTATTATGTTCATTTCATTCATGCCTTACATACTCGGTACAATGTTTAAAATGCGGCGATAGTTTTCTTTGGATCTGTGTTCATGCCCACGAGGTAGACGGGGAGGTGATCCGGACTCGTAGAAGCTATTAGGCGACTTAAGAGCACTCCATTGTTCCGGAGGTGCCATGACTTATTCTTTTGTGTGTATATATATATTTTGGGCACGACGGGGTCTGTCCGTCCATATGTCTAGTACTCTAGTAGAGGCTCGTAGATACGTATGTGTCGGTAGTATGGTCTCACATTATATATATATATATATATATATGTATGCATTATTTTGATAGCCAAAGGGCTTATGTATATAAAGGCAATTATGTTTTGAAGTGAAAAATGGTTTTTCCTATGATTTGAGTATGAGATTAATGAATGAACGCTTGATGAGTACGATGGGTAATGGTATGAGCGGGTACTCGTCATGGCCCCTAGTCAGGTCGTGACACAGCTCATTACCATGTACTGGTTGATGAGAACAGATCCTGCTCAACTACAAACTGGCTATGCTACATATGCAAGGTGCACACATTTGGTCTCCATGAATATTACATTGAGGATGATGTGGTAATCATGGAGAAATGAAAATGTTCGAGAAGGCAAAAGGGAACGGAGGTCTCGGTCGGCTGAAAAGAAGGCGACATTAGCCTGAGTAAAAATCATTGTCTGACCCACTAATCTTTAGTTGTTGAGCCCTCTAGTCCCACCAATATCGACCCTTTGTATTCTATCGCTTAATGACTATA
>NC_081349.1:4892819-4929337 GCF_029784015.1 Lycium ferocissimum | reverse complement strand
TTGGAAAATATTATAAGGAAGTTAAATTCACTGCATTTTCGAACCAAACACACTTAAGATTTCTCTTAATTAGAGTTCCTACTACTTGGTCCTAATGTCGTGATTTTCATCCTTATAAGTTTTATATGTTTAAAAAATAAATGGAGTATATCTCCTTCATAAAATAGTTTAGGTTTTGATAAATATAAGTAGAGAAAAGAGTTTTTGCTTTTATCTCTTTTAGTCCATTGAAGCTCATATAATCAATTATATTCCACAACCAAAGCCATCTCATTTCAAACTTGGGTTGAAATATTTTTTTCTCTTGTTTTAATACCTTAAGATTTGAGCTTTTGGCCCAAAAAAGTTTTAAAGAAACAACCTTAAGTTCACAAGTTTGAAAAGTCTATTTTTATATGGGCAAAGGGTCAAATTTATCCTCCAAATATGATTTATAATTTAAATTTACCCTACATCAAAATTTGGGATCAAATTTGCCCTTCCGTTAGGATATTTGATATATTTGCCCTTTAATGGATGGAAGTCCACATCACAGCAAAAAAAATAGCCACGTAGGATCCACATCAGATCCAGGTAGGCAACCCATACCAATCCAATAAACCTATAACCCGACCTGTATCCATCCCATAAATATTCTTTCAACCTTTAAGATTTTCAACTCAACTTTCAGATCATTGTTTTGCAGTGAGAACCTTGATGAGAGAAAAGGTTCAGAAGTCTCTTCTCAGGCATCTGCAATTACCAGAAAATCCCAAGAAGCAGTTGTAGTTGCCCTTGTTCACTTGCTGAGAACTGCTCCTCCATTGCGCCAAGATTCTAGCTATTATACCTTACATAGCATAAAGACTGAACTGGATGGAGAACTTAACTCTGCATCTGGATTTTCCATTAGTAGGAAGGCATCAGATGCATTGGAGGAGCTTAAAACTTATAAAGATTTGAAAGATATACTGCTATCCAAGAACGCAACCCGTTCAGTCAGTGAGGGTGGAATTTAACTTGATGTATCCCACTTACAAAAGTTAGCTCAGAATGGACGAAGATAGTTAGCTCAGAATGGACGAAGATAGTTGATATTTCTCCCTAATGTTGATAAATTAGTAGCCACGAAATCCAAAATTGACGTGGTTATATTTCAACCTAAAGTCCTCAATTAGTGTTCTTCAATGGAAATCAATATTCCAAGAATTCTTCTCCTAACGATGTTAATTCTTCCAATATTCCAAGAATTTGTCTCCTCCGGAAAAGAAAAAAAAAAAGAACTAGGATGGGGATACGGGTCGGGTTATGGGTTTATTGGGTTGGGTATGAGTGCCTACGTGAATCTGATGTAAATCCTACGTGGCTAATTTTTTGTTGTGATATGGACTTCCTTACATTAAAGGACAAATACATCAAGTATCCTAACGGGAAGAGCAAATTTGATCTCAAACTTTGACGGAGGGCAAATTTAAACTATAAATCATACTTGGAGGGTAAATTTGACCCCCATTTTTATATACTTGTGTTTTTCCTAAAAATCTGATTTTCGGGTTCAATTACATCCAGAATTTAACTTTGCAAAATAAGGGCCAAATATGTCTTAATTAAACTATCCAAGTCCAAAATGATCAAATCTTTTCCCAGATTTTGGGTCGAAACCCAAAACAATCCATTTCTTTTGTTCAAATCCGTTAGACTATATATATTTTCTCGATTTCCAGTTTTATCACTCAACTGATTTGTAAAAATTTGAAGTTTACCATTTTCATGTAATTTTGTAGTAAGCCGTGACATACTTTTGGAAGCCTTTTTTTTTTTTAGAAATTGTTTAGCGAACTACATGAATTCCCTAAGGTTCTAACGCGTTTTGGGTTTCAATATACTACAAGTTGTTTACATAAACAACACATACATATGATATACTAATATGAAATAAAGAAAAAAAAAAAGGGAGGGAGAGTTAAGCTGGTGGGTCTACCCAAGCCCACCAATTGCCATTTTCGCCCATGGCTGGGCCTTCAATATTTGTCGTCTTGGTTTCGGACTAGAGAAATAAAAATGAGTTGGGCCTCTGGCCCAACAGATTTTTCAGAGACAGCCCAAGTGGCCCACGTCAACTATTCATGCAAACAAAGAAGGGGGGAAAAGGGAAATAGCGGTTAGAAGGTATCTAAACTTAATCAACAAAAATAAAGAATCTAAGTAATAAATACGAATACGTATAAATCATGTATTTCTACACGTGTACTAAGTATATACATTGTATTTAGTGAAATGGAAACACACTAAACGTACAGGCCCAAACAGGCAACAATCACAAAGAAAACAGGCCCCAAGTATCAGATTATAAAGCAATGGGCCCAGATCTAAGCTCAGATGAAGAAGACAAGCCCAATGAGGAAAAAACAAATAGAGAGACAGGCCCAAAGCCTTACCATAGAGTACACAGGATAAAAACTAACCAATCCAATTTAATGGTATACAAGGTATACTCTCTTATATACATCTTAGGTGTATATAGTCAAAGGCATACTTTGTATACTTGGCATATATCAGTCATAGTAGCAACGCAAAAACAAAACTAAGGATAGGAATAGACGCGGAGCGATGCAGGTTTGGCATATATCAGGTTGTACATGGTTCATATTTGATGCACTTAATCCCTACTGAAGTTTAACATGTTATGTTCAAACATTTAGTCCATAGATATGCAATTCTTGACTTCAAACTTAAACAAAGCAAGCGCAGGACAACTTAAACTGCAGAATTCTATCATAGCAACATAGGTAGAGGGTTTACAGCGTAAGAAACTAATTTCACACATGTCATGAAGTTAAACCATGCCAACAAACAAAGTGTACAAAACATAGGGGAAGGTAAAAGAAAACATTTGAGAGTAAAGCTTTTGACACACAGTGAGGCTACTGCAAAGTTAAGACATGCTCATCAGACCTCAAAAGGACCAAATAGACAAAGCAGGGTCAAAGCTAACTCATGATATGCACGTAAGAAAAAAATCATAAGGTAAGAATGGGGTCACAACAGGTCATCTCCAGACCACATAAAGGGCTCAGGTCATTTTTAGGATCTTTCGAACAAATATTCAAACAAACAGGTTCATTTTCATAAAATAAGATGACTTGAATCATATGTGAATCAACATTGGCACACACAGGCTAAAATTAGGCAAAATAGGGACACATAAGGGCACAACTTTAACAAAGGCAAAACCAAATCCCTATCCCTGAGTGATACCTAATCAAAACCATATACCAGACCCTTCACTTATGCTCAAATCATTTAAAACATCAAACTGCACCTCATATATATTTATCACAAGATCATGGATTCAATATTTCAGGGCAAGACAGAGGCTGAGACTTAACATGGCACAAGCTATTCTGATAAGTGCAAGGTATTAATGCATATATCATTTTGGGCAAGTTGACAGACAGGGCATGGCACAAGATGATTCAAAGGGTATAGCATGTTAATGTGGATGCATTTCAATGTTCAGATAGACAGGGCCAATGAGATTGAATTCAGCAGGCATGTGAGGTACAGAGAGAAAGAAACATTTAAAAGCAATATCTCAGATACACAGGAATCATTTAGGCTATAAAATCATAGTCATGCCACTTATTATGTCTAGCAAGGAGACATGGTTCCAAACAAGGCACTACACAGTTAGGATATTTATCAAAAACAGATTAGATCAATAGTCTCAAAGTTCAAGCCTAGAACATTTTAACTAGACCAATATGCGATCATTTAACCATTATTCATCCAATGAGCATGTAGGAACACTTAACAGGATATTGTACTAAGTTTAAACTACTTAAATCTCATATTTTAACCAACACTTAGGCATACATAACCTTGATACAGTCAAGACATGTTCATATATTGCCTCCCGTGATTAACAAACTAACTGGGGTATTAGTCACATAGCAGACAACACTTAAATAAAACTAAACTATTCTAATCCCATATATGAGCCTAACAAACTAGTCATGCTTAAACAAACATGTGAACATACCAGTCAACTAGTATTCTAAGCAATATCTAGTCTATACCGGTCTATTAACGTCATAAGCTAAGCTAAAACAAATAGGATTATTTAGTCATGACGTAAACTGAGCTAAACATAATAAAGACTAAACTAACATTAGACATGATAAAGACTAAACTAAACTAATTTAACAGGAAACCAAACACATAGACATATATACATACAGAAAAATGGAAAAGAACTATAAAAATAAAAGAAAGGAAATATGTTTACCTTTCTTATGCGCAGCCACTGATCGAGAATGGAATTGAAAGCACCTTGCTCCTCAAATACCCCAACTCAGCACAAAAACAAAAGAAAATTTTAGACTCTTAACTCGAAGACAAAGATTTAGATTAAAGTGTCCAATTGTAGTCAGTCACTTTGCTTAAAACCCTAGTTCCGAGCTTTGTTGTGAATATGTTATCTATTCCGTCTCAATTGTGAATTTGGGGGTTCTATAAAAATCCGAAACTCTAAAGCAATTTCGATGTGGGATTTTTTACAAAATTTGGGAATTGTTTCCTTAGTCCAACATTTAACGGTTAAGATTAAAGCAAACAACATATAAAGGGTCTGATTTTGAGAACTTTTTGTGAATCCTATCAGTTTGTGATGAACCAATAGAAATCCAGGGCTCAAACGAGTTGAGACAAATCCCATTAAGGGATTTGTACTCGTTTTGACCGTAAAAACTCGGAAGAAAGTGTAAAATGAGGAAGAGATATACCGTGTTTGGTTAAGTGGAGTCGTGTTTGGTTAAGTGGAGGTGGTGAGTGACGTTGAGCATTAAATGCTTGCCTCAACGGGGTGTACAATCTCTGCAAAAGAGATTGTACACTGTAGACTTGCCTTTTCCGGCAAACATCAAAGATAGAGAAGCCATCAGCCCTGGCGGAGATTAAGGGTTTCCTCCACGTTTAAGGGTCGTTTGGCAACTGATGTGTGTATTTGTTTGTGTCGTGACAAGAGTTGGGTCGGGTCAGTCCTTAATGGACTGGGCCTCGCCAAAAAAAAAAAGAGTGGGCTTGTATCGTGTGTACATGGTATACACATATATACATGTGTATACATATACACATGTATATATGTGTATACACGTAGGCCCAAAAACGAATCCTTAATAAAATGGCCACAATTGGAAATGTCTACTAATTAAACACTTCAATTATGACCAAAATCTAACTAATTAACCTGATTAATTGAATTAAAGGCATGATTAATTATATAAAAGACTTAAATTACAATTATGGCCTTAATTGACTTAAACCATGAAATTAGTTCTTTGAACTATGGCTACACATTTAATCTAATCAACCACTAAAAAACTAACTTTGCAAAAAGGACCTCAATTGATTTAAGCCATGAAATTGGCCGTTTCAATTATGGCCATAATTAACTAACAATTGATTATTTCAATTGTAGCCGCAATTATAACAAATAATTTTCAAATATAACCATAATTAAGCATCCAACCAATTATGACTAATTCAAAAACTACAAATGCAAATTGATTATGCAAAATTAAAAATCTGAGTAAAATCTGAGTAAAAATGATTATTTACTTAATTAATCGAAATTTCTTGAATTAAAAGGAGTAAAATATTTATCACTTTGACACTTGAAAATTTAAACAATTAATTGACCAATTTTTTTTATTTTATTTTTTTGGTTGTTTTTGACAAGTACTTTAATATCAATAGTAAAGATATGTAAAATATTTTAAATGACTTACATCTATTTTTGCATTTATTTTGCCAAATAAAATGACAAAATATTATCGAAATAATTTTGTAAAAATCATTTTGGCTCATAAAACACATATTTCACTCCGTTCGAGATCCAAGAGCTCTAGACCATTAAATAAAATTATGAGGGGTCAAAAATTAGCTGTGCAACTATTTATGATGCATTGAATCCTAAATAAATTTACATATTAATTTTAACTTTTTTGAATATCATTTTTCTAAGAATTTACAGTTGCCACATCATTAAATAGGCGCCGAAAATTCTACTTTCAACTAAAATTAAATAGTCAAAGTTAAGTGACTTCTAAAAAACAAAGCAAAGTTGAATTATTATAGTGACCAATTAACCAAAGTCGAGTGACTATAATGACCAATTAACCAAAGTTTAGTGAACATTCAATATTCTAACTCAAAAGTTAAGTGACTTTTAAAAGATAAAACAAAGTTGAATCACTATAATGGTAATTTACTCAAAGTTAAGTGATCATCCAAACTTCTAACTCCAATTTTTTATTGGTCAATTTTCCAGCATAAAAAATGGAATTTGCTTTATCAAAGTTCACTCTCTCCCTACCTTCTTGATTATTTCAGATGAAGAATAGTTGCAATTTGTACCAACACAAACAAAGCACTCCCAACTAAGTATAAATGGAACATCCAAGATATGTTACAAATTCTATATATCTAATGCAGGAACAAACACAAAACTAAAACAGCGTACAACCCCATCATAAGCTATATGGCAGGCCATTTGTTCCTAGTTACTAGCTGGTTGTGGCACATTAACAGGAGGTTGCGCTCTAAAATTAGACAAGGTTTCAAGGAGATGATGCATTGCTTTCTCAAAATTGATAAATCCCATGAACCAGAAGTCGTGACCATCGATTGTTACAATCTGAATGTACCTCTCTGGTGGATTCTCTCTCATCACCACTGGATTCACTGTCCCAATGTTTCCCAACGGTATTGCCACCTATTCAAAACATTTGTTAGTTAATGCAGCAGCAGTAGCAGTAGTCTTGAAATGTAATTACCCACTTATTACTAGCATATATTAATTTGTTGCTTATAAAAATCATTTGTACTACTGGTTTATCACTTCCATTAGGAGTTAGATAGAAATGTGAAATGTTCTGATATTTGCACAAGTTCAAAACACTTGTTAGCTCATGCAACTGTAGTAGCAGTCTTAAGAGGTAACCAGCGTATTACTCTTGTTCCTAGCCTATTTGCTGGTTCTACGTTCCTTCTCTTATTGATTTTTCTTGCTTATAAGCATCATTTACACTGATTTATAACTTTCAAAATAGAAAAGTTAGTAGTAGCAAGTTTTTGCTCAACAGATGAGCTCAAAGTCCAAGTAGCAGACTTGGTGATGTATGCATATCATCTCTACCACAAAACCTATATATTTAACAAGTAAACGCAATACTATCATTAAGGAATACCTGTACTGTTTACTTTGACCTTTATAAGTAATTTTCTACTTGGTTCTAGTTCTCCTCATGTTCACAGATGAGTACAGTTTTATCCAATATAATTGATAGACAGTTAATGGTGCCCATTATCTATATGTTTGGATATGTTACCTTGTAATAGCTCCAGGCCTCCTGACCAGATGGAGCTCTGAAGGATAAGGGGCGATCGCTGCAAAAAGCTAGCTTAGTAGTTGAGAGATAGAGTGTTCCAGAAACAGGACCAGTTGTAGTGGAAAGATAACAAGCAAATGTCTTTTTCAGCTGCTCATTAGGATCCGTAGCGAAAATCTGCTTGTAAAGGGGCTCAAATCCTCCCTCTGTCAAGGCCTTGGCCGTCAAATTAAGCTTTCCCCATGCCGCTTCTGAGACTGATGGTCCAGTTTTCACTACAACATGTCCCATAATTAGTATGTAGCGTCAAATAGTCAGGTTGGGCATGTCATGCCAAAATGGGCTGACTTAGTAAATAAACAGGTCATTTGACCCGCCCAAAAGTTACTTGAGTTGAATGGGTTGAGCTGAGATAGACTACAATGTTGATCATAACTCAACCCGCTCATTTCTAACTAAGTTTTAAATTTTTTGTTTTCTTATAATTTGTTTTAAATATGTTATAATTTTCTTTTCTTATGACTATACATAATATATTAAAATAAAAAATATCCTTTATATCAAAATTTCTGAATCTGGACTATATATCAGTCTAATTTTTAAATGAACTGAATTAAGTGTGTCAAAATGAGCTGAAGAAATTGCATTGTTTGCTCTTCAAATGGGTTAGGTCTTTAATTGTTTATCCCTTAAGTGGGGTGCTTTAATTTTTGCACTTCAAAATCGAACTTATGTCAGTAGGACATTAAGTTCTCTGAAGTTTCTGCCATATGTGGGATATTATGACGTAAAATATAAATCTATGCCTCGCCTGAGAGAAATAAATGAATTCCAAAGATCTTTGGCAAATCCAAAGAGGGTTTTCCTGTACGTTCATCACAAAATATTTCTAGATCCCAATTATTGATGATTTTTCTTTAGACTTCGGATACTTGATCGACCCACTTACTTCTATTATGTCAATATTAATCACTACTGTTGGAATTATGGTTCTTATTTATAGTGATAATTATATGGCTCATGATCACGAAAAATTTGTTTGCCTTGAAGAAAAAAATTAAAGACCAACACAAAATAACGGCAAAAGTATAAATGATCCAAATGAACGGAGTTATAAAAATAAGCGGGTCATTAATCTGAGTCATGATTTTAGGAACGGATTTTAGCACCCCTAGAGCCCGTTTGTATTAACTTAAAAAAAAAAAAAGACTTTTAAGCATAAGTGCTTAAAGTACTTTTTAAGTGTTAAAAATTATTTTATAAATAAATAGTTATTTATTTGGATAAAAGTTCTTCAAGAATTTTTTAGAAGTAAGAATAGTATTGAAATTAACAGAAAATATAAGAGATAAAAGGGTTTTCATATTGTTATTCCTCATTTTCATATTATTTTTGATATGCTTGTCCCTATCTAACTTTTTATCTTTGTTTTCCTCTCTGTCTTGTTTTCCTCTCTTGAGCCGAGAGTACCTTTCAAGATGGGGGTTAGGTGTGCGTATATTCTACCCTCTTCAAATCTCACATTGTGAGATTCTACTGGGCTTCTTATTGTTGTTGTTGTATAAGAGATAAAAAGGTAGAGTTAGTCAAATCAAAATGACTTTTAAGCCAAAAAAAAAAAAAATTGAGGTTAAGCAAATTCTTAATTTTGACTTATTTTCAGCACTTTTTAACTTAATTTAAGCTATTTTCTATTTTTATTAAACACCCAACCAATCCAAACGGGTTCCTAATCAGATGTATCAAGAATTGAAAATTTTGACTTTACAACAAGCATGTCGGTTTGGTTTGGTGAAACTTACGATTATGCCAGATGTTGCGGGCGATGGTCTCAGCTCTGTTACTCCAAGAATTGAACATATTAACAACGGAATCAAGAGGGTTGTTGCTAGGTCACGCCAGTCAATTGGAGAATAAACAACGTAAGGCTGGGGATGAAACTCTTCACGCTGGTCCTCAGCTCTCCATAAAGCGGCTTTCTGGTTATCTGGATGAGATGTTGGGATTGCAGGGGGACCCATTATGTGTGTGCCCCATTTTTTGTGATCCATTTCCGGTGGTGGATATGGTGCTTGAGAATCAGGAGAAGATGAAGGAGCAGAAACAGAGGGTACGTGGGACTCTGATTCTTGAGCTTTGGGTTGACTTTCCTCTGGTGAGCCTGTCATGATTGGTCTGTAAAAAGGATGTAGATTGTGTAACTTTTAGCCTATTATGAAGAAAGAATGAATTGAAGTAGTAAAGAATTGGTTGTGGGCTGAATTTATAGAGGATGACGAAGAAGAAGAAGAAGATTAATTTAGGATTATCTTCTATAGAACGCCCACGCGGTTTCTTTTTGCTTAGTTACTAAGATTATACTGGAAAGTTAAGTTGCGTATCTAGAGAAACCTTAGCTGAACTCTAGGAGAAACATCCAGAAATACACAGTTGTGCCGAAATACCGGAGATTGACGAAAGAGTGGGGATGTTTCTTTCGAAGAATAAATTTATGGTGACAAAAAGGTCTCCTAATCAGAAATGATGACAAGTTTGATCAGCCAAGATCAAACTTATCTTAAAAATGTGATTAATTTTAGTTGGGACTGAATTATAATTTTTAAAATTTATAATCTTTTATAAAATACACAAAAGCCCATACATATTATACAAAAAAAATTTCCTACCCACACACATTATACAAAAACTTCTTCCAACCCACACACATTATACAAAAACTTCTTTCAACCCACTTTCCCCCACGACCCCAACTACTTCTTCATTTTATTTCAAAAAAAAAAAAAAAGCAGTTTCTCAGTTCCTCTCTCTCCATTGCTGCTGCAAAATCGGCGACCGGCGACTACCATTGTTGCTGCTCGTTCCTCTCTCTCCATTGTTGCTGTTGCTGCTCATTTCTCTCTCTCTCTCTCCATTGTTGTTGCTTCTCTATTCATTCTCAGGTAAACTTTTTTTTTCACTTGGTTCAAAAGTTTGGGTTTTGAAATCAGAGTGTGAAAATGATGATTTTAGTTAGAAAAGATGAAGAAGAGCATGGGTTTGTCTTGAATGTTGTTTATTTTGTTGTAGTTTGGTGTATTTGTTGCACTTGTTGGGGTTTGTGAGTTTGTAAATAATGATTGTGGTTGTGAAATTATGGTTTTTGGTGCTGTTTTTGTTCTTCTCCCCCTTGTTGTTTAGAAAAAAAAGGCTTGCAATTTTATTGATGTTTTCCAATAACTGAGGTTACCTGTTGCAGCAAATTCAGCACTTGTTTGATAGTTGAAAACATCTGCTGAGGTTGCATGGTTTGGTGTATTTTGTTTAAATTGTGAGTGAAATTTGTGATGGTTGTGTGTTTGTAGTGAAATATAGGTGTTTTGTAGTTAAATTTAGATGTTTTTGTTGTTGTTGTTGTTGCTGTTATTGATGTTGCTGTTGCAACAAATTCAGCACTTGTTTGATAGTTACAAACATCTGCTGAGGTTGCATGGTTAAAAAAATCCTATTTGGTGTATTTTGTTTAAGTTGTGAGTGAGATTTGTGATGGTTGTATGTTTGTAGTGAAATATAGATGTTTTGTATTTAAATTTAGATGTTTTTGCTGTTGTTGTTGATGTCATGCTATGGTTTAGGAAAAGTTTTGATTTTATCCAACAGCTGTTGGATAAAATCAAAACAATTGTTGAGGTTTTTTAAAGAATCGAAGCGTTGTTGTAGCATATTAACACTGTTGTTGTAAAAAATTAAAACGTTGCTAAGTCATTTTCTTTGTTTTCTATTTCCAACGACTTAAGATTATAACTATTACAACAAGTAATAAGTTGTTGCAACAACTTCATATTTTGTTGCAACATATTCTTAATCTGTTGCAACAACTGATTACTTGTTGCAACATATTCCTTTTCCCTTTTTACTTTGAATGTTGCACTAATAAATTAAAACTGTTTTTCTATCTCCTGTGTGTAGATAAAATGGCTCCAGTTAAAAGAAAGTGAGAGAAACCATCTGAGGGAGAAAATAGTAAAAGAGCCAAGGTGCAAACACCATTAGATAAACTTGTGACTGCTATTTGTCAATCAACAAATGAGGAAAGAGTTAGTGAACCGGGGCTTCGTAAAGAGAGAAACCCACGAAACCTCTGTGGGCATGAAGAAGAAAGTGATAAAAATAAACAAAGTGAAGAAACTAGAGAAGAAGTGAAAAAGATGATGAAAAATCTGCTGAAGGAGATGAAGAAAATGAAGAAAATGCTGAAGGAGATGAAGAAGAAGTAGGTGAAGAAGAAAGAGATGAAGGGGATGAAGGAGGCGAAGAAGATGCAGAAACTGAAAATGGTAATGAAGAAGAAGAGAAGAATCAACAGATCAGATCTTGGCCGAGTTAAGAAGAAAAAAGAAACATAATGTGGATGCCAATTTTATTGAGACTTCTAGTATTGCCACAGATCCCAATAGACCTTTCATTGATGAGGTCGTCAAGAGTTTCATCATTGAAAAGTACGGCGTGAAGATGCCGCTGAATGGAAATAATGATTTGTCTGGTGATTTTGTGGTTAGATCAAGCATGGGCAAGGGCTTTGACACCTTCAGGGGCATTCTCCGGCAGCAGGAATTGGAGAATTTCTTTAGGGCTAGTGCGCTTTGGGCTCTATTTAGATTTGCGAAGATACCGGGTGCCTAATTTCAAATGACAATGGTTTCGAGCTTTTGAAGCGTAGGATTATTTGTGATAGAAAGGATGAGATTTGGATCAATTGCGTGGTATGCCGGTTTGCTTTGGCATGAAGGAGTTTGCCATAGTTACGGATTGAGATGTTATCCTTGTGAGCCTCTTCCTCTTGTTGTATTAACCAAGCCGGCCGGACTCCCAGGCGGCCAAGAAAGCAATGGGTTCCAAATCTAAGAATGATGTCTCTTTGGTAAACTTAGTGCGAAAGAGCTACACTCAAAAAAGAAATTGTTGCAAGATTTGGAGTCCAAAACTTTCTCAAAAAGCACGAGGAGGCCTTGTGCTTAGTTTGGTTTGTGCACGGTTGTTCTTTGGGCAAGAGACGTAAACTACAATATCTTGCTTGCATTGATTAAACTTCTTCGAGGACTATGATGCCTTCAACAACTATGCACGGGGTTTTAAAAGCTTTAGCTTGACTGTTGAATATTTGATGAAGGATTTGAAGCCAACGGGGAAGACACAAAACCTATATAGCTTCCCTTGGGCTTTCATGGTAAATTTTTTTCAATGTTTTAACCTTTTTTTTTTTTTTTTTGTATTTTAATCACTATTTTGATTTTTTATGGCATTTTTTTTTTCTAGGCTTGGGCATTTGAAGGCATTCCTCACCTCAGGCATCAAGTCAAGGAATACTTCAAAGAAGTTACCTATCCAAGAATTCTTAGATGGCTCACTGCCAGGAACAACACAAAATTGAGTGTTGACCTTTTCAACCCCCCTAAGGAAGCTGTAAGCATTAGAACACAACAGATGACTAGTTGTTGCAACAGCTTTTATAATCTGCTGCAACAACACATGCATCTGTTGCAACAAGTTATGCATCTGTTGGACAATGTCCAACAGATGATTAACCTGTTGCAACAAGTTACCCAACAGATGAATCTGTTATAACATGCAACTAGTTTTTTACAACAGATGAGTAACCTGCTGCAACAAGTTACCCATCTGTTGGAAAATGTCCAACAGATGATAAACCTGGCAACAAGTTACCAATCTGTTGGACAACTTTCAACAAGTACACACCGTTGCAACATATCACTTTATTTGCTAATTTGATAACCACGAATCATACGGTATGTTTTTACAACAAGTACAATAACTGCTCCAACAAATTACTAATCTGTTGTACAATATCCAACAAAGGTGAGCAACTCCGGCCGCAACAAGTTACCCATACGTTGGAAAATTTCCAACGGATAAGATACCCTATTTGCAACAAGTTACCTATCTGTTGGACAATGTCCAATAGATGTGTAACCTTCTGCAACAACCTGATAACTTGTTTCAAATAGGTTTTGCTTTTTATGATTTAGCACCATTTTGATATATCTACTTTCTTGTTGTAGGTTGTGAACCCATGACTTGTCCCAACAATAAGAGAGTTGGAGATGTCATGCCTTGTCACCTTTGTGCCCATAGAATACATGCTGCTGACATCGATTGATGGGTTGAAGGGGAAGCGGAGTACGGCCCATCACTAGGGTTGATAATGTTGTAGTTGGTGGTGGTGGTCATGTTGCTGGTGGTCATGTTGCTGGTGGTCATGTTGTTGTTGGTCTTTGGTGGTGATGTTGCTGTTGATGTTGTTGGTGGTGTTGATGTTGTTGGTGGTGTTGTTCAGCGTGTTGATGTTATTGGTGGTGGTGGTGGTGTTAGTGATGATGTCGACAAGTATTGCTGGGGGAAAATTAAGAGATGATCATGCTAATATTGGTGGATTTACTCCAGTTGCTGGATTTAGTGATTTTTTCGGATTTGGTGGTAATTTTAGTGGTGGTGCATTGAGTGGTAGAAGATTTGCTGATGTTGGTGCCGGTACTTCTAAGGTGCCCTCATGTGCTTGTGAGTGCACCACACAGGACAGGGAATCGGATAATTTGATTAGAAAGGTGGAGGAATTGAGTGCGAGGCCCAAGAAGCCATAAACACTTCTATCCCAGGGTGATATCCGAGGGGTATCAATCCATCAAAGAATCTTTCCTCACCTTATACTCCGTTCATGTTCGGAGGAGGGGCAAAACAATTGCCAAGGCACTTGCATCGATTAGATCAAGAAAATCTGTTGTTACTCAAAGTTAAGTCAATTGAGACTCCTCTTCTTGATGTTGGGCCAAAAGTGCTAAAAAAAGTGGACATTTTCAAGCCTGTACATGCCCAAAGAAAGAAAAAGGTTGAGACTGCAATCAAGTCCAAAAAGAGTGGGAAAACCATGTACTCAATGCATGAATTTGGAGCAGCAAACTTCAAGGCTTTGACAAGCATGGAAATTTGGTGGGAGGATTTGGTAAGTTTCAACACTTGTATATATCTATCTAATTCAGTATGTTGTTGCAACAAGTAGATAATCTGTTGCAACAAGTTAACTATTTAACAGCTTCCTTTATTTTGTTGAATCACGCACCAAGTTAACTAGCTATTGCAACACGCGAGATAATACTGAATCCGTTGTTGCAAGTAACTAACTATTTTACTACTTTTACTTTAGTATGTAGATGAAGTCCTGCTTCTAATGCGTATGAGGCAAATCAATTTCCCTGAGTACTATGATTCCACTGACATAATCCTGGACCTCAACTTTTATAACGACATGTCCAAGAGGTACGCAGAATTGACAAAAGAGAGTACAGTTCCGAATGTCGTGCCTCTGAAGGTTAGACTTGCTGAATTCAAGTGGGATGATGATATGGTCGATTATTCTAGGGGTGTTAGACCCTACCGGGGTGGCTGCTCGTGGGCTGGTGCAAAGATGGTTTTAACAGTGATGAATATTAATGTCACACATTTTGTCACTCACGAGTTCATGATTGAAGAGGGAGTGATAAATTTGTATAACTGCAACGTTCTTGTCTACGAAGAATCTGATTTCTTTTGTTTCATGGAGCCGGTAATGGAATTGTGGCCCAAGTTATTGCAACAGAGTGGCATGTTCGCACACTTGCCTGCAAAGTTACTCAATGAATCGTGGGAAGTCAATAGGCTACAGAATCTCCCCCCGCAATGTCACTAGTAGAGCATGTGGTTCGTGATCAATTGCTTTTATGGAGGCTTTGCTTACCGGCACAACTGTGACAAAACCCGAAAGTCTAATCAGCGACAACTCTGTAGGGAGGATGCAATAGAGATGGGCATTAGGTGTCATTGAAAAGGTGTTGGAGCCCTAAGATGGGTTGATAAACAGTTTATTGATTTTGCTTTTTTTGAAGCCAAAATGTGGCCTGTTGAACAAGTTAAGTATATATTAGGAGTTTTTTTATGACATTATGTAATTTAAGTATATATTAGGTGTTCAGTACCTTTCTAAGACATTTAGTTGAGTATATATTAGGTGTTCATTATTTAAGTTGTGTTCAATACATTATGTTCAGTAGTTTCAGTAGTTTTAAACAAGTCACAAAATCTAACAACTGTTGAAGAAGTTGCAACAACTGACCCATCTATGGCAACAAGTTTGTAATATGTTGCAACATATGAGTAAGTTGTTGCAACAAGTTTGTAATCTATTGCCTTGAGATGGTTGCTTGTTGCAACATATGGGTCAGTTGTTGCGACAAATCTAACTGCTGTTGTAAAAGTTGCAACAACTAACCCATCTGTTGCAACAAGTTTGTAATCTGTTGCAACAAGATGTTAATCTGTTGCAACGGATGGTTCAGTTGTTGCAACATATGGGTCAGTTGTTGCGATAAATCTAACTGCTGTTTTAGAAGTTGCAACAAGTTGATAATCTGTTGCAACAAGTTTCTGATCTGTTGCAACAGATGAGTCAGTTGTTGCAACAAATCTTCCAGTTGTTGAAGAAATTGCAACAACTGACACATCTGTTGCAACAAGTTTGTAATCTGTTGAAGCAGATAGGTTAGTTATTGCAACAAGTTGATAATATGTTGCAACAAGTTGATAATATGTTGCAACGGATGAGTAACCCGTTTAAACAACTTACATATAGTAAACAATAAATATCATTGATTTTCTTTGTTTACATCTAAATATGGGCGAATCAAGTAGTTCTCATCAAATTTCTCCAACGATCGCTCGATTTGGGAAGTATACGTTTAGTTGATCATATGTCCTGACTTAGAATACCATCAAATTGGTTAAGAACATTTAGTAAACAATAAATATCATTGGTTTTCTTTGTTTACATCTAAATATGGGCGAATCAAGCAGTTCTCATCAAATTTCTCCAATGATCGCTCAATTTGGGAAATATACGCTTAGTTGATCATATGTCCTGACTCAGAATACCATCAAATTAGTTAGGAACATTTAGTAAACAATAAATATCATTGGTTTTCTTTGTTTACATCTAAATATGGGCAAATCAAGTAGTTCTCATCAAATTTCTCTAACGATCGCTCGATTTGGGAAGTATACGCTTAGAATTTCCCATCAAATCAATGAAATTACCGTCTAATACATTAAGGATGTTAGTAGATAAATATATTGATCACTAAATATCATTGAATCCCTTTGTTTAACACTAAATATCATTGGTTCCCTCTGTTAATCACGAAACATATGTGACTTATATCCTAGTTGTTGCAGCGTTAAATAACTTTGTTGCAACTCCGTTGCACAAGTACATAACTGCGAAGGTAACATAACAGCTTGTTGAACAAGTCATATCACTTGTTGGATGAATCACAACAAGTTAAGGAGTTTCCGCAACAACTCATTCCATTTGTTGTAAAAACTCAAAACACTATAGGAACTTACTGTAACAAGTCATGTCACTTGTTGAAAAACCAAGTTAAGTTAGTTGCTGCAACAAGTCCGATTACTGGTTGGCAAAATCCCGACAAGTTACACAATTACTGTGAAATTTTTACTTGGTGGAAACTGTTCAAAAATTGCAAAACCACAGAACATACATTGGTGATTTGAGCAAGATCAACATATCATTTAAACCAATTTCACTAACAGAAACAACATAAAAATGTCATAAAATTCAATTTCACAAACACAAGCAATAGTAATTATTATTACAAGACATTGCAAATTTAACAACTATGGAACAATTCAGTTTGGGCATGTAGTTTTTTTTTTTTGCCAGCTGTTTTGCATATGGAGCATTTATTTTTCCTCGTTGCAAATGATTCCCCGATTCCACGCCTCATCTTTGTCCGTCTTCTTCCCGGTTTGCTCGGATCAACATGTGGAGGAGGTATTTCTCTCTCTAAAATCTCTATAGGAACTTCCCAAGATTCTTCAGAAGGCACGGGATTCATTTCCTCATAGTATGCAATTATGTAATTCTCCACCCTGTAATATAGAGATGAGTAGTCATAAATCCGTCCAAAGTCTTCACCATATTGGACTCGAAGCGCTGCCATAGCATGTGGGCAAGATATTTTGTCCAGTCAAAAACTCTACAAGATCTTAAAGATCTTCTTTGTTACTCGACCAAACCGAACCGTGGCCGATGACGCTGAACTTGTTGGCAATTTGATAGGCCAATAACTTATTACCCAAGTTGACAAATTTTGATATTTTTTTTCCATTAAGGGAACAAAGATGGTTGGTAAGTCGATGAACTCTATACGCCTCTCATGAAATTTCTCAAAACCTCGTTTATGGAATCAAAGAGCAAGAATGGGAAATTCTCTTTCAACATTGAACATTGAGTTCAACGACTCTCAAAGGCGTTTGTCGTCATAAAATTATACCTGACAAAACAAACATATTAGTGTTGGAACAGGTGGCTGAGGCTCAGCTGTGTCAAAAATCACAACAAGTACAATATCTGCCGCAACAAGTTACCTATTAGTTGCAGCAGATATGTTACTTGTTGGAAACAGAAATGTGCAAATACCTATTTCCGGGGCAGAATGCCCTGCTCCATCTGTGGAATCCAAAGACGTTCAAAATGTTCGGCCACTAGAACCAAATCTCTCGATTTGATTGAAATGGTCATTGAAGATATCAATATTGTACGCTTTTGCTACTTTATAAAATTGAGATATGACCGCCCCATTGTGAAAGGTGGTTCTCAGATTTTTCCCTAGGTGCCTCATGCAAAAACCATAATGACATGTAGGGAAGACAATTGAAACCGTCTTTTTGATACTTGGATGTCTATCAGAAATTATGCACAGCTCAGGGGTATCCTCTATATAACTTCTCATTTGTTCAAAAAAATATTTGTACGAAGCATCACACTCCTTGTCCACTACACAAAATGCCACTGAAAAAATATGATTCTCCGCATCTTCTGCGACTGCTGACAACAACACTCCTTCATACTTGCTCCTCAAGAATGTCCCATCGATAGCTATGACTTTTTTCATTTGCACAAAACCAAGCATCCAAGCCTTATAGGCTACAAAAAAGTACTTGAACTTCCCATTTTCATCAACCTTTAATGCCGTCTTACTTCCTGGATTTGCGTTAACGAAGCATATAACGGTACGCATCAAGCACCACATACCCGTGCTCGTGACCCCTTGTCAAAGCCTTTGCAATCTCCATGCCCCTTCCGGTACCTTCCAATAACTTACCTTACAACCCAAATACGTACGGATTGATTGACTCATATCTTTTGTAGATGGGCCTTTACCATAAGGAAACTTATCTTTGAAGTATTCACCAATGACTTTCGCGATGGCGTGTGGATTATGGCTCGTAATGTGCTCGAACCACACGTGTGATGCTTTATGTAGGTTACGATACAAAATGCGTCGAACTTAAAAGCTTCACAGCCCTCAGCCACCACTTGCACTCCGGATGTACACATCTAAAGCAATACACAGTACGCGAATTAATCACCTTCTTGATTCTAAAGTCTTTCTTCAAACAAGCAAGTTTCAACGAAGTGGCTAGTGCTTCCTTGTTCTTGAATGACATTCCTTTATAAAAACCTGTTTCATCATCTTGAACATGGCTAGACTGTATTGATTGTGTAGTGCCCACTGTATTGCTCGCAACTTCGGGTATAGGAATCGGGTCAGCCCCACTTCCATTATCTGGGATATCCACATCCACCCCATCTAATTCATTATTTAACACATCTTGTTGGTGTGAGATAAATTGTGGTCCTCTCTCCGACTTCCAACAATATATACCCTTAAAATGGGCCTAGCTACATCATTCAAATAAGCACGCAAACGAACCTGATCAGTTATCTTAAATGACAAGACCCTCTTATTTTCAAAAGAGTTGTGCATGTAAGTGATGGCAAGATCTTTTGGTTCACAAGTTAATTCGCAATAGGTGATGATTAGGTTCACAAAATCATCGAACATAACATCTCTTTGGACGATATCGCTATCGTCTCTAACGCGTTACTACCCTTCCATCGCCAAATATATCGATTGTTCTTCTCGATCCATTCATCATGGCAATCAACCCATATTGTTATTGAGTCCCCCATTAGTGGTGTTTGAGGTACCTAAAGATATTTTTTTTAACAAAAAATTGGTCATGAGAGTACATACCAATCTATAACAAAATGAAACAAGTTTGCGACGATTGTTCCAATGATTATTGACTTGTTGCAACAAGTGGACTACTTGTTGCAACAGGTAATAAAATTGTTGCAACAAGCCACTAATCTGTTGGAGTCAGCTTCAGTTTTTTTGGGGTAATATTTCAGACTGTTGAAGATGTCCAAGAGATTATCGAGTTGTTGCAACAAGTGTATTACTTGTTGCAACAAGTAGTACACTTGTTGCAGCAAGTCAATAATTTGTTGGAAGCAGCTTCAGTTTTTTGGGTTCTGTTTCAGACAAAAATTGAAGCTGACTCCAACAGATAGTTGAGTTGTTGCATGCAACTAGTGGAATACCTGTTGCAACAACTCACTCAGTTGTTGCAAGTTATTTATTTAACAATTACAACAATTTCATAATCTGTTGTAGAAGTTGCAACAACCACATTATATGTTGCAACAACCACATTATATGTTGCAACAACTACAACAGTTACTGTAAGTTGTTGGAAAATCAGTAAATTTATACCCAAGTGAAAAATTAAAATAAAACAGCATTGTTGTACTTACCAAATGAGCGGAAAACACTTATGAAGTAATTACCAGTGCTACACCAACAAAATCCAGTCAGAAGAACAATGGAATGAGTTATGAAGTAATTCCCAGTGCTACACGAATAAAATCCAGTCAAAAATTTGCAAAATCTGGTGGTCTTGTTTTTTTCTTTCTTGAGCAACAATGGCAGACGAAGAAGACGAAGAAGTGGTGGAAACGGCGCAGTAAACAAAAAATTTGGCGCGTTTTTTTGGGTCTGTAGGGTTTATATGGATTGGGTCAAAGTGTTAAAAATAAAACTTGGAGGCAAAGTGTAAGAAAACAAAGCTTGGGATCAAAGTGTTAAAAATATAACTTTGATGCAAGTCAAAACTCCCTAATCACTAATCCAAAGTTTATCACCCCTACTCAATTAAAAAAACTAGAGTTACCCCAACTCAATTTTAAAACCTATTTATCACCTTTAATTAAAAGCCCCACGTTTCTTCTAGTATGAGCATTTATTTTAATTGGAAATGGACACTACAATTTATAACTTACCTACTTAGTATCCATTTTTTAAAAGTAAATTAATATTCACTCAATTCCTTTTTAACTTCTTCCTTATATTAAACTAGTAGGGATAGGCCGGGCTTTGCCCGGGCCCAACATGGACAAAGTTGCATTGTTTTATTATATATTGCAGATAAATCTATCATAATAATATGTAAAACGACCAAAAGTCTAGATTTATTAAAGAATTAAATGAAGATTTCTACAATCTGAAAATTGCAGTTAGAATCACATATGAAAATTACCCATAAGGATTAAGACACAGCTTTATACAATTACAGAGAGCATACGGACACCAACTAACATTTGGTGGAGGGACACAGAGCAGCTATGGCAATGTCATACTCTGGCAAATCTGCTATATAAGAATGCAGTATAAACCAGTAGTGTCAATAAATCCTTTTTCATGGCTCATTCTTTAGCCAATTTTTGCAAGTTAATACATCATCAACGATCTACATAGAAAGATAGCGGGAGATTACACAAACGAACAAAAATACAAATTATCCTTGGAGCAGGCAGAACACTGAATTTTTAAGGCCAAGAACTCAGCTTTATTGATTGTTGCAGCAACCGTTAGCTATGTTGGATACTACAAAACCAGCAGAACTATATGTGGAGCTGGCAAAACAGAAGCATAGAAGAAATCGGCAATCTCCTTTATCAGTTTAGTAGAATACAATATCTCATTCGAAACAAAACCAAATTAAAGAAAAGGGGGAAAAATGATAACTGAACAGGATAGTAACACGTACCTCAAATAATTGATGAAAAAGAGAATATACCAACCAATATGGAAGAGAGAAAACCAAGAGATTGAAGATTAA
This sequence comes from Lycium ferocissimum, assembly GCF_029784015.1. Taxonomy (NCBI): domain Eukaryota; kingdom Viridiplantae; phylum Streptophyta; class Magnoliopsida; order Solanales; family Solanaceae; genus Lycium; species Lycium ferocissimum. Next base: position 4,907,897 of record NC_081349.1, on the reverse strand, counting down.
ACAAGAGCACGTCAAACACCTAAGATTTTAAATGAGGTACCTGTTGCGAATCCTGAAGTATTGTGTCTTGGTTATCTTCTTGGATAAGATGAAACAATTTGAAAGGAGCACTCCATCTGCTGTGGTATCATAAATTGAGAAAAGAGCTTGTTTAACAAACATAGTTTAGTTTTGGGAAAAGAATTCATGTTCCTCTTAGAAATTTATTACGAAGATGAAACAGAACAGTAAAATTTCAGTGCCATAAAACCTTCCATAAATTGAGAAAAGAGATTGTTTAACAAATATAGGTTAGTTTTGGGAAAAAGTTATTTTGAAACAAGTACCTGCTTAGAATTCAGATTCCTCTTAGAAATCTATTACGCAGATGAAAACAGAACAGTAAAACTTTGATGCCATAAAACCCTCCTCCTCTGTCCGGGCTTGGGACCGGCTGTGCTACAGTATAAGTCAAACACAGGCGGAGTTAAAAAAATTCTTTTGGTGCCTAGTCAGCACCGTTAATTAATTTGGGAATTTTAGGAATCTTAATATTTGGTCAAATCGTTTGTATTATTTGTTTCTGCTGAATATCTTAGATGTTTGTAGTGTAAGCAGCTAATAACGATAGCTTGTTCTACGCTGTATTGTCAAGGGAACTGTAATTCAACCTATGGATAGATTCAATGCTCAATCTTTCGGAATTCTGCAAGGAAAAAGATAAATTACTTTTTTAATACTTAAATATGCATATTTTGGCTAAAGAGGAAGAAAATGTTGCAGCTAAGGTAAGCAGTTTACTATACATATTCTGATATATTGACACTTGGTATAAAAATGAGATATCTACCCAGTTCATGAAAACGGATATGGAGTTTATTTAGTGCAGAGTATCATATTACAAGCTTGACTCGCGTAAAAATAAATTGAAGACGCGCAGAATAGCAAAATCAGAAAGCAGTCAGCAATTAAACATATCATTAAAGAGCTGGAAAGTTAAAAGATGTCATTGCCATAGCGAGAATTAAAAAAACTAACGCAGGCAGCTCAGAGTTTTTCAAGCTTATGACCAATTGTGTCGAGCTTTAAAAAATGACTTCATATTAGCTTGCTGCTCTGCAGTACAATAATTTTGTAAATCAAAAGAGATTGTCACTGATTATATTTCCCTTCAGTAGATGTAGGTAGGAAAATTGTATGGCGAATAGTATAAATAAAGTTTGTGCATTATTTTTTCAACTGTATGACTAAGATTTAAAAGTTAAAAGTTCTAGAAATTTCTCTAAATAATAGCATATAGAACTTACTTGGAGAAAACACCTGTAGAGCGTATAGAGATAGGCAAACGCAGCATCTCAGAAGAAAGAGGCCAAAGTAGAGGGCTGAAGCAGCGACAGTTTCAGCAGAAAGTAATCAAGGCAAGAAATTCAGAGAATTAGCAAAGAAGATAAGACCAGAAGAAAACAGATAAATGAGTAGTTCAATCACTATTGGTAACCAAAAAAGATGTACGAGACACAAATGAAGTTCTATTTGCTTTCCATTATGCAACAGAGAGCTTCTTGAATCACGTTACATCGAAAAATATCACAGGTTTGCCTTTTGAATGATTTCATCATAAACTATATTATAGGTGGAACAATCATCATCGCTAATCGGCGTAGGTGGTCGAATCAACAATTTGACACAATTCGAACTTTTTGCTCTTGATAAGGCAACGTAAAGTTGCCCGTGTGAAAAGACAGGCTCGCGCAAATAAATTCCCACAAAATCTAATGTCTGACCCTGCGCTTTATTTATAGTCATAGCAAAGCACAATCTTATTGGAAATTGCGTCCGCTTAAATGGAACTGGTAATTTTTCATCATGTGATGATAATAATGGTATTCTTGGGATAAATACATGCATATTTTTGAAATTACCAGCTGTAATTTTAGCACTTATAACATGTGTTTTAAATTCACAACAACTTAATTGTGTGCCATTACATAAACCTTCAAACGGATTTAAGTTTCGTAATAACATAATTGGACAGTTGTCTTTCAAAGATAATATGTAAGGAGGCAAACCTGCAGGATTTAAAGTATGTAGTAGATCTTCAAATTGCGTTTGATTGTCAGATTCAATGGTCTCATCAATGCCAACAAATGTTCTTGCCTTTCCTGGAAATAGATCAATAAGCATGTTGTTGATTTCATCGATGAAATTGTTTTTTGTTGTCAAAATTACACGGGAGTATGTACAAGAAGGACTATAGGCAGATGAATTCAAATATGGGTATGTCAATCTGAATAGTTTATCCAAAGATTCTTTTTCAGTTGTGAATGGAACAATAAATGAATGTGGAATTTCAATCTTATTTGTTGACGTAACGCGTTCTTGACCATTTCCAATTCGTAACAAATAATCACAAAATGCCGGATCCGGTTTTGCCCTCATATTTTCGGATAAATGTACGTTTTCTAGTTGAGTCCAGATGGTAGAATATAACAAACTTTCTTTTACAAAATCTTCTCTTTTTCCATTTCTCACGACGGGCAGAGTCTGCCTGAAGTCACCTCCAAAAACAACAACTTTTCCACCAAATAATATATCTGTATCCATAAGATCTTTAAGCAGCAAATCTAAAAGTTCCACCATTCTTTTATTTTCCATAGATGCTTCATCCCATAGAATCAACTTTGCATCACGGATTAAACTTGCAAGTGCGCTTTGTTTGCTAATACTGCAAGCGACGTTCTCATCAATATTAATGGGAATTTTAAAGCGTGAATGCGCAGTACGCCCACCGAGGAGAATAGAAGCAGCAACAGCAGAAGTAGCAGTTGCCAAAGCGATATATCCCATAGAACGTACAGTTGCTAGTAAAGCCCGGTATAAAAATGTTTTCCCAGTTCCTCCTGGACCGTCGACAAAAAAAGCACCCATTTTATTCGAAAATACTCTCTTAACAATCAGATCATATGCTGTCAGTTGATTTTTGTTTAATTTCTTATGCAATAATGCGTCCTCTTCACTAACAGTAATACTTCTTTCAAAGTGAATCTTTTTGCCTCTTTGGCTGCCGCAGAAGGCCTAATAGTTTCCGCGATAAGCTCGTATTCATTTACAGTATGACCCATAGAGTGCAAAATATCGTTAATGTGATTCAGAACTTGATATCGAATTTCAGTAACCTTTTATAATCTTCAGACATTAACTCTTCAAATTGCTCCCATAGATCTCTGGGATTGGTAGGGTTGCAGTACACCAGTAGTGTAGCAAATAAACGCCTTAGACTATATGGCATCTGATAACTGGCTGCTTCAGACATGCATTCCATCAAACTGTCATCACAATGTAGTAATCCTCGTTTTTCAACAGATTCTCTAAATGTACTACATGGTTCTCCATTTACCATCAAAAGATCTGCATATGATGTCGGTCCGCGCACGTGTGTTAGTAATAATCGAAGATAATATCGTTCACCTTCTGTTGGATGACATGTTACGATGCAACCAACAGCAGAACGACATTGCCGACGTGCCCAAAATTTTTCACCAGAGGACCAGACGAAGTGTTCAGGAAATTCTCTGTACAATAGATTTAGCTCCATAGCATGATGATCAGTTCTGTTCATATAGAAGAACTCTGTTAGCATGGTTTTCCTAATCATGGGATTGTTTACTATTGCATTTACATCCATGTTCTTCTTGAAAGAAACAAATTGTTGCCCCTCAAGATGCAGCTGAAGACGGTAAACGCTCGGAGACATTTCACTAATAGGAAATTGAAAGATACGCCATGCAGCCTGAGGAGGTGATACCCATCTAGCAGATCGATATTCTTTTACCTCATCTATTTCTACATTTGTATCATTGTTCTGTACAGAAAATGCAATCCTGTCATGTCCTTGGCAAATGTATTCATAAAGGTACTTTACGACTTTGATGTCCAAACAAACTTCAACATTCATGTGACAATTGAATTTGCCAAGTAAATACGGATTATATGGAACAACCCAAGAGTTATCTAAATAATGCTTTCTTACTTTCACGACTTCCCCAGTGTTGCGTCGCCTATAAATTGGATATGAATCATTACCTTTTGATCTTTGATCGGCAAACATTTTTGGATATTTGAACTTGCAGTAACCCTTTTTCCTCATACAAGTATTTGTTGGATTTAAACTACTACAAGGACCGTGCATCATATGCTTCACTACAAGCTTATGCAAATCTGGGTCCGTATTACAATCCGGCAGTTCTGCTCTAATTAGTTCGTCATATGCCTCTGGTGTCAACAGTTTATGGTCATTACATGATATAATAAGAAAATGAGCATGAGGTAAACCTCATTTCTGGAACTCCACAGTGTACATAAAAGCAACAACTTTTTCGAAGATATTTCGTTTCAGTATATCTGTCTTAAGCTCTTCTATTTTGGCTCTAAATACTCTACTAATCAAGTCAAGTCTATTTTGTGCCTCATCACTTGGTGGCAGATGTTCCTCTATCTCTGGCCAAGATGGATTACATGTCATCGTTATAAATAAGTCGGGTTTTCCAAAACATTGTACTAACGCAATAGCATCCATATACCGTTGACGCATATCCCTAGGACCTCCTATAAAGGAATCAGGCAGAAACGTTTGTTTCCCAATGTTAGAAGCATCTCGTTCACCAAGTCTCAAAATGTCAATGAGTCCCTGCAATACATCCATTCTGAACAAATTTTGATTGAAGAAAACAAAATCTAGTCTTTGAGTCTCCAATTTTATATATTCATCTACTGAGTACTGTTGAAATATTCTCCCTGTATGTAGAAGTTCATCTTCAACGTCGTTTCTCATCTAAAATTTGTAACAACAGTATTCCCGAACTGAAACTGTATCTCGCTTTTGTTTTCCTTTTTGTAGAACTTGATCTTCCATAGCAAGGTATCCATCAACAGACGTAAAAAAATTTATATTTGGTATCTGTTCAGAGTCAGACAAACCATGTCTTCTACGAATATTTTCAGCACTACGGAACTTTTTAATACCGCAGTGCCACCCACTTTGTCCATATGGAAACAATAGAGGATATTGTAAAGGATCATAGCATCCGAAATAGTTGACTCTTTGTGTTCTGTTGTTGTGAGTATAAATCTGAATATGTGGTATATGAATAGCACCACCATCATTCTCGTCAACCCATATCGCTGCAACCTCAGCAGTACTTGGTAAATTGAATACTCGTTGATCAAATCCAGAATCACATTTCAGTGCGATGTGATGGTTCTGTAAGTTTGGAAGCTCAGATAAAGTTCATAAAAATATCGAATATGGATTAACTCTAAGTATATCCATCAATTCCCTTACTATTAATTCATCTATTTTATCAGAGCAAGCCATTCTATTTGCAACCTCATTGTCGTTATCATAAAAGTGCAGCTGCAAGTTTCTAGGTCTTCTCTCTGCAGGATATAAATCATCTATGAAGAGATACATTTGTCCTTGAACTCTGAACGTGTATATTCCATGGTTTCGTTGGGCTAGATCTTTATCATAGCTGACACCAAGTGAAGTAAAAGCGAAGAGATTGTTATACGTTCTAATGTACGTCTGAAAGTGCTGGGATTTTTCAGAAGTTCCGACATATAAATTTCTCAGTGCAGGTGGCATTCGATGAGAAGTTAACTTAATTGTACCGCTGCCACAACAAAATCCTGCTGGTTCGTACTCAAATTTTTTCGCTAAACAAAATTCACAATTTGGAACTTTTTTTAACGGAACATAATCAGACTGTAGTCGAATAATATTAGTCATATTTCTCTTATTCTTTACTTGACCTGCACATGTCAAACAACCTTAAAAGACAAAAAGTGGAAGAAACACGGAACAACTTAAGCAAAGTTTTATGTTCATACTTACTGGCAATTGAAACTTTTTCAGCAGTTGGAGCATGCGCCGCATTTGAGGTGCCTGATGTCGAACCTGATTCAACACAATTATCGAGTAAATCTATGCACATAGTAAACACAGAAACAAACGATCAATACAGATTGAGAAGCTTACCGTTTTCAAAAGATCGAAAAGGATGAGCTACTTCTTTGCCCTTTTGAAGTACAGTTGGTGCTGTAACGACGTCGCACTCGGCGACTACTACCAGAAAAGTATTTGTAAGCAAGGAATAGCAACACATATATAAGGGAAAAAACAATTAATGAATTTGATGTCCTAACCTGTTTTTGAAATAGAAGAAGAGCATCCAACATCAAGATTATCCTGGCCAACATATATTGGTTCCACAGGATTGACAGAGTTTGTATTTGGAAGAAGACTTGTAGTTGTTGCTTCTCTTTTTTTGAGGCGCCGCTGCAGTAGAAGTGCATTTTTTTAAGCTGTGGGCATATCGCGATACATTTCACGTTGTTTGGCATTCTTATCATAAACCTCTGTCGTTATGCGAGGATGCTTGCTTGTTTGCCGAGGATCCATTTATAAAGAAACTCAATTTTTAGAAGTGTCAATACTTCAATCACTTCAGCAACCTACAGTGCAGTAAGTATTTTTTCAGCCGGCAGAAACAAAGGCGAAAGACATCGTAAAGAAACATTCAGTACACGCCAAAACATAAGGAGTATCAATAAGTTGGTAATTATTATGCCTTTAAATGTGTGGTAATGGTAAATATAATTATAATGCCAACGCATGCTAAGATTCTATGTTGGAGAAAGTTTAAGAAAGTTAAAAAAAGTCAGCCTGTTGACATAAACAATGATGTCCCTGATAACGTATTCATGCTTAACACTGGTGCAGTATTTGCAGTCATGATCTTACAACTCAAGAGCGTAGACAGAGACAGAAACAACACATAAATATCCAGTACAGCCGAATCCCAGTAAGAAGGATGCTACAAAACGCTTTTCGTCGGTTTGTCATGACTTGAAATGTCCTTGGAAAGCAGTGCAGTAGCTGCAGGTACTAATCTTTGATATTAATATTACAAGTACCAAATATAAAAGTTAACACAATCATTCTGTGACAGCTAAGCTTATTTTTTGTACCTTGTGCAATACCATTTGAGAAAACATATTTGATATGTATTCATCGAACTCCAAAGTAAACTAACTTCTGAAAAGTCAAGAACATGCTGCTAGAGATGGAAAGAGATCAGTCTTAGAAACTTTGCTCAAGGAACTGTTAAAATTAGGGAGCCTGAGGAGAAGCAGGTATTACAATTGAAATCTTCAATTCACAAAGGAAAATGTAAGAATAAAATCTTACGCGCAATACCTCAGCTATGAGCTTTTAAAATAACAGAACTGTGGCTGCTATAATAAACTGTAAATAAGAGGCACCTGTACTGGAAAACAGCCGCTTCTATTTACTAAAGTAGGCATCACATCTGCGAAAGCTGAAACTGGCATTAACTTTTCAGTTTCCTTCAACCTATTTCTTCGCAAGTCTCTCATTACCAACTAAATTCAGAAGCCAATAAAGCTATGCTATTTGTATAGTCAAGATTGATCAAGTTGTCAGCATTTACAAAGCGTATTGATCAGAAGTGAAATAAAAATATTGACATACAAAGTGATCATTTAGTAAAACTAAATTAGTAAAAAGATGGAGTAAGCAGGCAACCATGAAATCTAACTATTTGAAGGTATATTGGTTGAGTTTCCCTAGTGACCAGGTAAGGAGAAAGGTGAAAATAAGTAGTTTTCACACTGTAAAACCTCACAACCCCCCTTTATATATGCTTTCCTACTGATATGACACATTAAGTGAGTATCCTAGGTTATAAAACTGTTCAGAAACTACTTCTATCATCCAAGTTTTATTGTTTAATCTTTATTTCCATTAGTGTATGCAAGAGTGTAAATCGATATATCTATTCTTATCTTATTCTGCCTCTATAATTTTCTAAAGGGGAAAAAAGCAACAGAAAGTTTTTGTGCGTCTCTATACAATTTTAGGTGCTAGAAATAAGAAAACACACGTTCACCATACATATTCTGATATTTTTACACTTGATATGAAAATGAGGTATCCACCCAATTCGTGAAAACGCATGTGGAGTTTATTTAGTTCCGAATATCATATTACAAGCTTGACTCAGGTAAAAATAAATTGAAGACGTGCAGAATAGCAAAAACAGGAAGCAGTCAGCAATAACATATATAACTAAAGAACTGGAAAGTTAAAAGACGTCGTTGCCATAGCGAGAAGGTAAAAAAACTAACGCAGGCAGCTCGGAGCTTTTCAAGCCTAAGGATATAAATTATTTCGAGAATTTTTAGCCTATAATTTGATATGATGAACCAAGAAAAGAGAAAAGAGAAAGGGAGTAGAACAAAAGGCGTCGAAGGAAGTAGATGGAGAAAGGGGAAGAACCAGACGAAGAAGCAAAGGAAAACAATATTATTAAGTTGTTTCACACATATTATCGAACACCACCGGTGCATCAGTACGGAAATCATGTAGCTAGTCACATATATGTAGAACTGTGCATTCAAGTGGCACTAAAAAATTTCATATGGGAGCATAAACGCAGGACTTTCTCCTTTAATATGGTGCAACTGGCTGATGAAAATGCAGATAATTCCACATGACTGACATATGACATGCGACAAATAAGAGACTTTGCTCACAGAACCCGGCTTCTAAAAACTGAGCTACTGAATAACAAAGCAAATACCTCGCAGAGAAAAAATGCTTTTAGAATCAAAGTTAATGATAAATATCACATATTTGCAGGCATATGAAGGGAAAAACATAAACAAAAGCGAAAACTGGAAGCGGAGAAGAGCAAATATTACCCTAGCAGAGGATTGACGAAGCTAGTAGGCTTCAAATCTAAGGTAGAGACCGATGAAGTGATAACAACTATGATTCCGAAAGACCACCGGAGAATAACTATGACAGAAAATCCACCAAGAAGAGGGAACGAGAAGAACGAAACAGAGGAGGTTTTGAGAGAATAGACATTGAGCCCGTTTGGATTGGCTTATAAGCTGTTTTGAGCTTCTTTTTTTTTTGAGTGTTTGGCTGGCCAGCTTAAAGTCATTTTGTGCTTAAAATAAGTTCAAAAAAATAATTGGATCCATTTAACTTAATTTATCTAAAACAGCTTTAACAAAAATTTGAAAATAGCTTATAAAAAAAAAAAAAAAAATAAGTTATTATCCACTTATTTTTTTTTAGAAATTTATAATTTCTGAAAAAATTTTAAAAATTTATAAACGAATCCAAACGGGCTCATTAGCTATTGTCGGAAGCGGCATTAAGAAAGCCCAAGCGGTCACTGTCGAGCTGTGAGGAGGAGAAATGCACGTGCTAAGCTGCGAGCGTGCGGATAACACATTGTTGAATGACGCTGATATTTAGATCAGCAGAAGGACACATTAGTAAATTCAGTGGCTCACCCTAAGCAGCTGTCGTTAGTGGCTTATATATAGGTAGTAATATATAAAAATAAGTTTTTGTTTTACTTGTAAAGTTTTAGCAAATCAAAAGAATTTTAATTTTTCAATATTATTCTTATCGTAAGTAACTACGTAAAGTAATAATAGTGAAGCTTAGATTTACCAAGTATAATTAATAAGTTTAATTTAGTAAAATAAACCTCTCATAAAAACCTTTTTAAAAAGGAAAAAAAAAAAAAAAGGAGGGTTTGGAAGTAGCAAAAACCAGTATGCATAACGCTTTCCCTTTTCAATCCTTATGGTGAATAACCCTTAGCGAAGCCCGTCCAACGGTTTAACTTTGGAACCGGACCGATAGTAGGTTAGAGAGCAAGTACTTTTCCGTTAAAAAGCCGGAACCGTTTAACGGTTCCGGTTTCCGGTTTGAAACCTCACCCGGAACCGATCGATTAAAAACCTTCAAAACCCCTTTTTTTTTTATTTTTTGTATTATATATATATATTATAGTATTTATTAGTATATTGTAGGTATATTTACATATGTTATACAAGTTTATAAGTAAAGTTTAAATATTTTGACTTATATAATACTTATAACTTATATATATATATATATATCAAAGACTATAATACGACTTATAATATACGTGTATATATATATATATTAAGTTATATGCTTAAGTTAACACTATATACTATATATACTTATTATAATACTTAATATATATATATATATCAATATATATATATATATATATATATTAATATATATATATATATATATATATATATACATACTTTAAGTATACTATATATACTTATTATAACTTATATATTATAACTTATGTTATTTATAGCTTAATTGTTTTCTAAGTTTATAAATTCGTATATACGTATACATATATATATATATATATATATATATATATATATATATATAAGAATATACTTATATATATATATCAATATATGTATCGGTATACTTAGGTTATATAACTTAATATATATAAATATGTTTAAGTTATATATAACTTATATATATGTATAATATATATATATTATATATATATATATATATATATATATATATATATATATATATATATATATATAACTAAAATAACTAATATATATATATAACTAAAATATATAAAAATATACTATATATTTTTAGTTATATATATATATATGTATAACTTAATATATATATATATATATATATATATATATATATATATATATGTTTAAGTTATATATATACTATATATTATAAGTATATTCTTAGTATATTTTAGTTATTTTTCAAGTATATAACTTTCTAGTTTTTAATTTAAGTATATTCTTAGTATATTTTAGGTATATTCCTAACTTTATAAAAGTAAAAATATGAACACAAGTAAATAGAAGAAAGCTCAATGAGTCATATATTTTATTCATTCTTGGATAACATTTATTTGCAAGTTGTAATTTTTTTTAACTTACAAATAATACATGAGTAGTATAGAAATAGTCGAATAATAAAATCACCAATTTTGAACCATTTCGTTAATTTCCTCCACATTATATTCGGTTATGGAAATATCTTCAAAGTCTTCCATTTGGTCCGGTCCACTAGCTATCAAATCTTCAATTTCTTCCTCTTCGCCTTCCTCCGCTTCTAAGTTTTGGTTGCGTCGCTTCGATCTAATCCAATTGCGAATGCACACTAGTACTTGCAAGCTAAAGCCGGATAATGAATGTCTATGGTCTCCAATTTGCTGTCTTCCTTGGCTAAATGCTCTCTCCGAAGCCACGGTTGATACTTGAACCGTAAGGATATCTCGAGCCATTCTTGAGAGTATCGGATAACTTGCCTTGTACTTCTTCCACCATGCTAAGACGTCCAAGTCATCCAGTTCCTTGATATCTACATTTGGCTGCATCAAATAAAAGTTATATTCATCAAAGTTTGCACTAGAAGAAGAAGTTGGCTGTGAATGTAAAACTTTTAAACCCGATAAGCCCTTTTTGCTACTTTGAGAAGTAGTAGGGCGTGGAGCAACGGGTGTAGCACGTTCTTCCAAACTACAATAATGAGTAAAAAAAATTCTAAACTCATCATCAATAGCGAGTTCGGCTTCAGCTAAAGATGGTTGAACCCCTTCAATTTCTAAAAATGTATAAATTTGACCAACCAAATTTTTAGTATAAGACATTGTAAACAAGGATTTAAAAGAGAACCCAATATAAATAAAGTTGGGATGGGAAAAAAATACTTCTTAAATTTGATTATCATTTAAAAAATAGACACTTGATAACCGGGTTTATGTTTATACTCTTGTAAAACTCTAGCTATTTCCGCTAAGTAGGCTAAAATTCCGGTTACCGTGGGATAGAATTGTCTAGAAAAAGCAAGAGTTGCATTATAAAAATTTTCTAAGAGCTCAACACATTCTTTAACATCTTCCCAATGCAAAAAATTTAACCAATCTTCACTATCAGTATTATATTTGTTGTGAATTTGTTGTATGGGAATCTTATACTCATATGCTTGTTGTAGCATAATGTAAGTGTAGTTCCACCTAGTCTCAATTTCTACTTGAATTTTCCTAAGTCTAAGGTTATTTTCCACACAAGCATTCTTAAAATCTCTAATTCTTTCCCTATTAGCATTACAAAAAAGAAACGCAACCGCATTTCTAACTTTTTGAATAGAATCGTCAAAATAGTCAAGACCATCTTTAACAATTAAATTTAAAATGTGACAACTACATCTCACATGAAAAATATTTTCTAGCGGAGGGTTTAATTCTCTCTTTAAAAGACCAATCACCTTTGTATTATTAGAAGCATTATCTAAAGCAATACAAAGTGTTTTTCTATAAATGTTAAAAAATCTCATAATAGTAGACATTGAATCCGCTAAAAATTTTCCATCATGATGACCTTTTCCTTCATCATATAAAAAAGCTATAATTCTTTTTGCATAACCCGATTGTCATCAACCCAATGACATGTAATAGCAAAAAAATCTAACTTGTTAAGACTAAGACCCAAATCGCGGTAAGACAAACATTACAATTTAAAGAATTAAATACATGGCGCAAATAAAATCTATATTTTTTAAACAAATCTATAACATCGGCTCTACAAGTACTTCTAGGAATACCCTCAAATAACGGATTATAACAACGTTGAATGTAAGTAACAAACCCCATACCCGATGGAAAGGAAAATGGTAAACAATCATAAGCTACCATTTTAGCTATTTCTACACGCTCTTTTTTCTTGTCATACTTAAAATTCCTACCGGTTCGTGGGTCTATCGTCATTTGAATCCCCCACATTTGACCCCGTTTGCTCTCCCCAAACATCCATATGTTTGGTTCTCATATGACCATTTAGTGTACTCCGTTCCACCATCCTTACCAGTTCCTTGCTTAAAACTAAATACTTGTCCACATAGGGTACATGTAGCTGATTGGTTTTCCCTATTCTTAGTCATAAATTTCCAAACTTTAGCTGTTGGCTTACGAGTTCTAGGCGGTTTGTCTTGTGTATGTGATTGTGCAGGACATGTATCTCCTATGGGATTTTCGGGGGGTTGTGTTTCATCATCATCATCTAAGTCTTCATTAAAAGTGTCGGTAAAATGTTATTGCATTGCCTCATGACCTAAAAGTGGATTACTTCCTCCAACATTAATACCTAAATTAGGTGTTTCTTCCACAAATGTTTCCTCATTAAGCCCACGCCTAACAATACCACTACTACTACCGGCACCACGTCTTAATCTCTTTGACATTATTAAATAGAATTAATTTAAATCAAATCACAAGATTAAATTGCTAGAATTAAATTGCGTAAATTAAATTGCGAAAAATAAATTGCTAGAATTAAATTGCGAAAAATAAAGATAGAGTTGGAACGAAGGTACCAAATTGCCGGATTAATTTCCAACAAAGTGAAGGCGGCTAGAATTGCAAATCCACCAAAGTTACTTCGGATTGTTGCAAAATCACCAACTCCACCAACAATATTATAATTGCAAAATTAATAATTGAAACTATAATAAGACTTTGTAATATTTATTTGAGAGAAATATAAAGTGACTAATTATTGCAAAGTAACTATAATTGAGAGATTGAGATTTGAGAGAAAGAGAAGAGTGAATTGGTGTGAATTAAAATGAAAATGAAAAAGGGTTTATATAGGGGTGAGGGATGGGTTAAAGCGTTAAAAAAAAAGTTTGGGGGGGGGGGGGGGGCCAAAAATTAAGTTTTTGACCGTTTGGCAACGGCCATTTTTGCAAATGGACCGTTGCCAACGGTCCAATTTCGCCCAGCCCAACGGCTGTTTAAAAAAAAAAAAAAAAAAAATTAATTTAACCGGTTAAACCGGTCCGGTTCCGGTTTCAAAAAAATGGGAACCGGACCGGTAAAAAAATTAACGGTTAACCGGTTCTATCGGTTCCGATTCCGGTTCCGGTTTTCTTGGTCCGGTTCCGGTTGTAACCGGTTCAACCGAACCGGTTGACGGGCTTACCTAGCAGGGACTATCATATTTTTTTTTTTTTGGGGAAACTGACGGGATGAAGGGAGATGTGATTATTATTTGCTCGCTCACGTAAGGATTTTGCGGTAACTGGTGAGGAAAGCTCGTGTTTTTCTAGGGAAGATAAGAAATAGTTACGCGTTAGGTAAGTTGGATAGTAGCGAAGTAAGAAATTTCGGCAAGTGTGTTCAATCTTTAAAGAGTTAAAAAAAAATCAATGCATATGCATAGTAAAATTGAGTGGGTGCACAATATTTTTTCAGATTACAAGATATTTAACAAATCTTAAAGTAATAATTGTATAAAACTTAAATTGTATAAATCAAAACTAAAGTAAAAGTAGAGGCAAAACCTTGCATTAAGGTCAAACCCGAGACTTTCAGGACACTTTGAACACCTTTGGCCACTAAGCCGCACCTCTCAATTTGATCATGGGTGCTCAAATTATACAACGTATACGTTTTAGACTAGTTTTAACCTACATATACGATATAATTTTCCAGCGAAGGATGTTCAACTGACTACCCTTCCTCCAATGTAGCTCCGCCACTAATTTGGGGATTCATTTGATATTATGTTTGGTATAATCTTAATATTTTATACCCTAGAGAGGAAATGATCTACAATGACTAATTACAATTTTAGTTAAAAAATGATCTTCTAAGAATCTTATTATTTTATTTACTGATCTCCTATTTTTTTTTACTGGTATCTTACTAAAAGAAAGTGTTATAATTAAAATAACAATTATAAGCGGCCATAAATTGATACGTTGTTGGTGGAATAGAAACAAAATTAGTTTCTTGACAATTTATTCCCATGAATGGGCCGAAAATGTAGCTCGGGTCCAAATTGTATAGGAAAGACAACACAAAATACGTCTAAAATGTAAACTATTAACCCGCCCATGTCTCCTTCTAATTTAATTTAGCTTTTACCCAGCCAGCCAAAAATATTTATCCAAGTACCCCCTTGCCCAAAACTCTTCCTCCATGATACCATATCAGTATATTTATAAACCATGATGGTATTGTATTGGGGAAAATTTGTAGAACACACACAGACGAATACTGTGATGACACATGTCAGTAATGGTGAGTCAATTCCAAGTCAGCACTCGAAGACTCCGAAGGTAATCTAGTGACACCGGAGGCACAATAAAACTCAAGTTCTCGG
>NC_081349.1:4854907-4892719 GCF_029784015.1 Lycium ferocissimum | reverse complement strand
GGTCCCCATCCGTTAAAAAAAAATTACTTGCAAAAAATGCCCCAACCTTCTCTCTCTTTCTCCCTCTCTCTACCTCCAAAGCTGTCGCCACCCACCACCGCACATCGCCATCGGTGCCGGCGCCTGGGCCAAGTCCTTCTCTCGCTCTCTCCTCCCCAAACCCCAGATCTGGGGCTCTGGGGCGGTGGCCACCACACACCCACCTCGCCGCCATGGAAATCTTTCTCTCTCGCTCTCTCTCCTCCTCAAAACCCTAGATCTAGTTTGCGACGGTGGCCAAAAATGCCGACGAAACCCTAGATCTAGTTCACCTCTCTCTCCCCCGCCTCCTACTGCTACCGAAACCCTATATCTATTCTACCGACGTTGTGTTTGGTCCAGGTTGTTTGGCCGGAGATGGAGCAGTGGCGGCGACGTTGTGGATGTTGTATATGGATGTATAATATTGTATATGGGCGTACAATATTGTATATGGGTGTATAATATTGTATAATATTATGGTTGTATAATATTGTATAACACTGTGTAGGATTGTATATGGGTGTATATAGATATATGTTATAATATTGTATATGGGTGTATATGGATATATGTTATAATATTGTATATGGGTGTTTATGGATATATGTTATAATATTGTATATGGGTGTATATACGTGTATGTGTATATAGGTGTGCGTGAAGTCGACCTTTTTGAAGACCAGAAATGAAGTGTAACATTATCCATGACGAAGCCTTAATGCCTGATTCTATGTTACATTTCGAAAACGTTATTTCCAAATATCAACGAATCAGTGATCACTATTTTTATGTGGAAGAATTTTTTAAAATGTGCTGATTCTACAAGTTTTAAAGGATTTGTAGCCTTTTACTACGGGTTGGGAACTTTGGAAATTAGTAGTCTAGTAGTAGTAGTAGTAGTAGTAGTCATCACTACTACTATCGCTACCGCCGCCGCCATCGTCAGCTGCTGGCCGCCGCTACTCCTACTCCTACCGGCTCCGGGGCTGCTACTCCTACCTTCATCAAGCCTCGCCGAAGGCGCTCCCGCCGCCGCGCCGGCCGCCGCTCCTCCTTTTGCCGCCGCCGGCTGCTTGCCGCTCAGCCGTCGCTGGTCGCTTGCCGCCGCTCCTCCCCGCCGCCGCCGGTGTCATAGGCGCTATCGCGCCGTGGCCGCCGCCGTCGTTGGTCGCTGCGTCGTTGTCGCTTGTCGTTGCCGCTTGCTAATGCACGACCCGGGACAGGCATGACGGGTACCCGAGGTTAACCGCTTTAGCACCACCAATTTTATTACTCATCTCGCGTTTTTATTCATACCCTTATGCTCATAATCATAGAAAACGTACTTTTCATTTGAAACATATTCACTTTATATACGAGCCCCGCTACCAAAAAAATAATATATATATATATATATATATATATATATATATATATATATATACACACACACAATGAGAACTCGTGAGACCATACTACCCACAATCGCGCATCTACGAGCTCTACATTGTAGTACTAGACGTATAGACGGACAGACTCACATGCCCAAAAACATATAAATACCAAAAGAATAAATCAATGGCACCTCCGGCTAACGTGAGTGCTCTCAATCGCTAATAGCTCCCTACGAACTGATCACCTCCGTTCTTCCCGTGGGCATGAACACAAAGATCCAAAGAAAACGACACGCCGCACGAACATTGTACCGAGTATGTAAGGCATCAACAATAATAATATATTAATGAAATGAGTGAGGCATCGATGATATAAATCAGAATCGATCGTGAATCATAAAAGAAATAACGACGCTCGGCTTACTTCATAATCATCATCATATCATGTATGCATAAATTATATGTGTTCTTGACCACTATAGGTACGGTGTGATAATCATTAGCATTAGCCCGTGTCCGTGCCTCCCGCGTCCGGGTACCATCTCATGCCGCCCACTACAGGTTCTACCCATGCCATCCGGCCATGGTATACACCGCCCGCCTTAGCGTGACCTGCCCATACAGGCCCTGTAATATCATCATCATACGCTCATCATAACTCATCATAATGCATGCATGGAAACTCAAAGGTAATTATACTTTACTTCTGACATAAGGTCGTGAACCCCCGATTACATTATGGAGCATTCATACATTCGCCTCACCTTGAAAGAATTAGATATAAGGCTGAGTGTATATAATAATCAACATCAATAGATTATAGTTAGCTTCATTAGATTCATAGGACATCATATCATGGACTCTAGGATTTTAGACTTAAGCTTATCATCATCATTATCGGACTCTATAGCGTGTCCCTTATCTCATACGGTTATTCATAAACAAGGACTTAGTTTTCAAGATAGGAAATTCATGAAAACGAAGAAATTTATACCATAAGATGCATGCCTTAGAAAGAAAGGACTAGCCTCACATACCTTTGTCGTTTAACTATTTTATCGCTTGCTCGTTCTCCTTTAATGCACACGTTCTACCTTCAAGAGAATTTGTTTCGACATTAGCTACACAATTACAAGGACGTGCTTACTAAAGCTAGGGAAAATTAGGCAACACTTCCTTTGTTTATACGGCTTTCTTCATATCACATATCAACTCCCAATCATTCATGACAACAATCACAATATCATAGGCAACAATCATCGTTCATTTACATTAGCCACATTTCACAATTTCACTCCAATTCCTCCATAATCATGACCATAGTTCACTATCGCGTTCTTTCACATACAATACTTATTCCATGTTCTAAATGTCATTCATAACCTAATTACAATCACAACATATCAATATCCACAATTCAATCCAAACTACTACTCAACAATGGCACTATACCCACATTTATGACCCATTTTCTATATTCTTCTACAATCCAAGTGCTTCAACTTTTCAATACTTCAAACAACATGAAAAGATCATGAAACTTACCTTAGATAATGGTAGAATAAGCCTGAGCAAAATACTCTTCTTGCACCAAAACCCTAGTTCATTTCTCTTGAGATTTCTTGGCTTAGATGACTTCAGCGAGTTTAACTTCGATTCTTGTTGGTTTGATGAAGTTGATCATCAATTTCCTTTGGATTCTTATGGAGCGAAGTGAGAGAATATTCTAGAGGGCTCTTGACTTGTGGAGATGAAAAATAAAAATGAATTGAAATGAGAGAGAGGTCCTTATATTAATTCAAAAATGCTCCGATTGCAACATAAATGACCAACATACGGTCCGTATATTTTTCATCCGTATGTACGGACCGTATGTTTGGTCCAAAGAAGTGTGTTACCTGGCCGAATCCTTACGGCCGGACATACGTCCGTGTATTTTATACGGCCAAAGATGTTCCAAGCCGTATAATGCCCAGCCATCCAAGACTTGTTCTCGTCAACTCCGATCCTTATGGAACCTTCTTAACACTTGTTTAACACCTTAATACCAATCTAAGGGACGTCATAAATCTTCTCCAAAGCATCATTAGAACGTCATTAACTCGATACTCGAAATTCTTATCCGACATACAACATATGACTTGCTTTCCTTAACAACTTTCTTCCTTATCTTAAATGCCTTAAACCTCGTTAGTGGTCATCAAATGCTTATTTCTTACTTATCAAACACCGTATACGTCATGCCCCTTGGCCTATCTACCGTACGCTAACGGGGACTTTCCAAGGTGTAACACCGTCGCCATCGTTGCCGTTGCCGGCGGGTCGGCCGCGGCCGGGTGGCCGGCCACGTGCGCCGGCCACGGCCGCCGCGGTCAGCCGGGCCGCGGGCCGGCCGGGCCGTTGGCCGCGGCCGCCCGCGCGCGCGGCACCGGCGGCCGCCGCGCGCCGCGGGCGCGCCGCCGGGGTCCTATGATATTGAGATCGAATGTGACCGGATAAAGTCGGTGAATCCCTATGTCAGTGGGAACCCTATTCTAATCTAATTGTAATAGGTTTGGTCTATTTATGGTGAATTTGTAATTATGATAATATAGGATTTGTAGTTTTATTAGAATAAGGTTACCTTATTAGACTAGGGTAAGGAGTACCTTACTTGTATATAAGGAGATCATTATGATGAATACAAAGTCAAAAAAATTCTACCATTATTCTTGTCTCTCTAAATTCTCGTTCCTGTCTCAATTTTAACATGATATCAGAGTCACCTTAGAAAGAACACAAAACCCTAAAACAATGGAAAGTGACGGAGAAACCGGCGATACAGGCAAAGGAGTCGCCATTGAAGAAAATAAAACTCAAAGAAAAACAATCTTTTCCTATGACATTACGTCGAATGATAACCCTGGAATTGCGGTGACACAAGTCCAATTGAAGGGTGAAAATTATGAAGAATGGGCTAGATCCATGAGGACATCACTAAGAGAAAGGAAGAAATTCGGCTTCATTGACAAGACGGTCTGCTAAAGCCGACAAGAAGAGTTGCTTGACTCTGAAGATCGGGTGGACTATAAACTTAATATCAGTGCCGCGGATTCGAAAATTATGTAACCAACGGTTCGCTAAAAAATTTCACATAAAGAGGAAGCGGAAGAACTATGGACGAGCATCCGAGAGCGGTTCACTAAGTATTAACGGCCCTAGTATGTAACAACTAAAGACAAAACTTTCCTAGTGCAAGCAGAAGGGAAGGGACATAATGGATTACTATGGAAAACTCATTAAACATTGGGAGGAATTGGTGAATTATGAACAGATTCCAACCTTTATGTGTGTAAAGTGCACTTGCAATCTAGGAACGGTCCTAGAAGCCAAAAGATAAGAAGAAAAAGTGCATATTTTCCTTATGGGCTCGGATAAGGCAATGTATGGAACGGTGAGGTTGAACATACTGGCTCAGGAACCATTACTATCATTGAACAAGGTCTATTCGAAGCTGGTGCAAGAAGAGTGTGTTAGAGGACTCACAGAAAACGAAGGACCCGAGTGAAACCACGACTGTTGTCATACAAGGTAGAAATTCTTACTGTGACCAATGTGAAGGGAAAAATGATGGTGCATTCTGCAGAGATTGCAAGAGATCCGGACACGTTATGGATGGATGTTTTCGACTCATTGGTTATCCGGATTGGTGGCTGGGAAATAAAAAAGGAGACAAAAATAGGAAGAAGAGGACGAGGGACAACAACAATAGCAAAGGGGTGGGCCAGGATCCGATCGTGGAAGAGGAAACTACCGGGCTAACACCGTGGATTCCAAAGAAGGAACTCAGGCAGAGACAGAACCGGTGAACACAGATGGGACAGGACCTCACAATTTGAGCAATGAGGTTTGGAAGACTATGATTCGCGTGTTGAATTCCCAAGGAATGACCCGTATGGCAAGATGGATGGTAAGATCGAAAACTCATCCTGGATTATTGACTCCGGAGCTACCAACCATGTGACAGGTAATCCCCAGGAACTGAGCAATCAACGGGACATTCTTGAGTGTCCGGTTGGGCTTCAGGATGGAGGTACTCGGTGCCCACGAGAGAAGGAACAACGAGGCTAAATAATACGATTTGGTTGAAGAATGTTCTTTATGTTTCAGATTTAACATGCAAAATAATTTCATTGTGTTCCTGCTCTTCCATATTTGCCACATAATCAATGCAGGTGCAGCTTGATACAATGGTTTCAATCTAGCAACACATTGTGTACTCCACCATGTCAAGATTTCCTGTTTTGTTTGAATAAAAGGAGCTATAATACCTGCTGCTGATGAGAAATATCTCCATACTTTGCTTGCAAATGGACCTGTTATAAACAGATGATCCATTGTTTCCTGCTGAACATGACAACACCAACATCTTGATACTATATTAATCCTCATCTTCATCAGAACTTCATGTATGGGCAGTTGTAGAACCATACTCTCCACAACAAGAAGGATATCTTGTATGGCACCTTTAATCCAGAATTTATCACAGTATTGTGACACTGAAGGTTTTTGCCTTACAATTTCCCAGAGCTTGCATTCTTCCACCAAGGTTGATCCATTTCTTCTGATTTCACAAAATAACCTAATTCCTGTCTAATGTAATCCACTATATCTGCAGGCAACAAATCCTGTAAGTTTGAATAATTCCAGTGATCACCTTCTACAATTCCTCAACATCTTCTATTGACTCATTGATCTGAATTTGTGAAGGAAGATATTCATGCAATGCACCAAGCTTTGTCCAGTTATCAAACCAGATTGATGAAGATCCATTTTTAGGTTCCCACCAAATGTTGTGCTCTATTTCATCTTTTGCTTCTAACATCATTTTCCAAGTTTGAGTTCCTCCTTTCCACTTAACTACATTAGGTCTAAATTTCTTACAAGACTTGTTCCACATGAAGTTTGACCACAATGTGTTACTTGTTCTAAATCTCCACCAAAGTTTGGCAAAGAGAGATTTGGAGATATCATAGAGGGATCTGAATCCTAAGCCAACATAGATTTTCCCATTTAGACCAATGCTTGCTTTTCCCTTCATCCTTATTCTGTCAGAAAAATCTGTTAAACATCTTGTGCAGATCATTTATAACATATTTTGGTGGCACAATTGCAGACAACAAGTATATTGGGATGCTTTGCAACACACGAGATCAAAACAACTTTTCCTCCAAATGACAAAGATTTGCCCTTCCAAGCTTGAAGCTTATCCCTTACTTTTTTCATCATCTCCTTGTAAAACAACTTTTGTCTTCTTGCATGAAAAATGGACATCCCAAATATGTGAAAGGGAAATCACCTCTATTGAAACCTATCACTTGCTGCACTTCTTGACTAAGATGATCAACCACCTTTTTATGCATATAGAAGGCACTTTTATCTGTATTAACTTTCTGACCTGAAATCTTCTCATACTCCTTTAATACCTCCATGATCATTTGTAATGACTCTTTTTCAAAGAAAAGCATCAATTATTGTATCATTAGCATAAGATAAGTGATTCAAGTTTGAACTCTATTTTGACATCCCATATCCTCTAAACATACCATTATCAAACAATAAATTAAGAGTTGTGGTCAAAAGCTCAGCAGCTATGATGAACAATGCTGGTGATAAAAGATCGCCTTGTTTGACTCCTCTTGTACAATGAAAGAACCATGAGACTGCCCATTAATTAGTATTGAATACCAATTATTGGCTACTATTCTCCAAATCATGTCTAGTTATACTTTAGCAAATCCCATTTTTCTAAGAACTTGAGCAAGATATCTCTAAGATACTCTATCATAAGCCTTTGCCATGTCAAGTTTGATGATCACATTAGCTGGTTTCCTTTTTTTTCTGATATCATCCACCAATTCTTGAGTAAGCAAAACATTCTCAATGATGTTCCTACCTTTGAAAAATCTAGACTGATTTACTGATATTAATGAAGGAAGAATGGATTCTAGCTTATCATGCATGACTCTGGATATAACCTTGTTGATGGAGTTGCTGAGACTGATTGGTCTCAAGTCTGAAAAGTTGTTCATAATGGATTTCTTAGGTAATAGGATTAAATTTGTATGAGTGACAGATTTTGGAAGAGTATGTCCCTCATAAAAGGCTTTAACAACATTATAGACATATGCACCCACTATATCCCAACATTTTTGATAAAAAAAAGACACCTAAGAAACCATCAGGGCCATATGCACTATCTCCTGATAATGCAAAGACCTGCATCTAACACTTCCTCCGAAGTTGTCATAGCACCTAATGCAACATTTTGATCTTGAGTGACCCTCTCTAGTATCTGATCCAGTAGACTGAAATCTAATGATGTTTCTTCTTAAGTGAATTGGTTCTCATAAAAAGCAATAGCTTCTGTAGCAACCTGATCAGCGTTTTCCAACCACTCTCCATCTGCCCTCTGAATTCTGTTAAGCTGAAGTTTCTTTCTTCTTCCCTTTACTAGACTATGAAAGTATGTAGTATTTCTATCTCCTTCTGAATACCATTGAATTCCTGCTTTTTGTCTCCAAAATTCTTCCTCAAAATGAAGGTACTTTTTAAATTTAGCCCGTGCTCTTTGTAATACCATTCTATTGATCTCAGAAGAATCTTCTTCAAACAGTTGTTCCTTGATCTTGACTATATGCTCTCTTATATTTAACTGTTTGAATAAATCTCCAAAGGTATCCCTACTCCATTTAGACAAAGCAATCTTCAAACTCTTCATTTTCAGCTTAAATGTAATAAAAGGATCCCCCAATTAATCAGTTTTCCAATGTTGTTCTACTACTTGCATAAATGAATCCTGCTCCAACCAGAACTTCAATAATCTAAAATAAATAAAGTAAAAGCTTTGTGATTTTATTGTTAAGAAAGTAGTTTTGATGTTTTTATCACAATTATACAAGAAGTTGTACGGCCTTGTGTGAAACTAAAACCACTGCTGGGGAAAACAATAAACAAAGAGTGACTTTAATCTTATTTTTACTACTTTATAGAAGAGCCGGTTTCGTCGTCCGTCGTCTATAAAAAAAAAGGGTGGGCCCCATACTAAACACCAAGCAATATATATAAAAAAAAAAAAAGAAGAAAAAAAAGTGGAACCCACCATCTCCAAACTCACGAAAAAAAAGTGGACCCCATATTAACACAATCAAGCAATATAAAAAAAAAAAAAAAAGTGAACTCCATATTAAAAAAACAAACAATGTCAAAAAAAAAAAAAGTGCATCCCATATTAAAAAATCAAACAATATTCATGTAATTTCCAGTCAATAATGATGGATTCATTGCCACATGCGTATCAACCCATTAGTGGGAGCAAATGAAATTATTGTACAGTAAAAAACATGGACTCCTTATTATTGTTTTTCTTCAAAAGGTTAAGTAGCCAAACCATACAATTTTTTTTTTTTATATTAGCCTGAGATCTAATCTAGATATTAAACTGTTGTATTTGCTACTCCGCCATGTCATTTATTTGTTATGTTTACTAAAATAAATATACTTAAAATACTTATATTTTAAAATAAGATATAATTTAATTACTTTTTCATTTTTATTCTTACTCTAATAAATGTGAAAGGAGATTAATGTCGTAAAAGAAAAAATAAAATCAAATGGAGATTAAATAATGAATAAGGTAAATTAGTCAAATTCTAATTCTAATTGACGTTTCCTTAAAAAACCATGCAAAAGACAACATGACAAGTAAAATGAGCTAAACCGAGAATATTTATCAAAAATAAAAAAATAGTAGTTCATCGTTTAAATAGAAAATCAAATTTCTACTTTGTTTCGTTGTAAACATGTAAAATTAATTTAACAATTAGAATTAGAATTATCCAAATCAAAATTTGATAAAAAATAATAAGTATTTAACACCTTTAAATTAATTGAATTAAAATTGAAAGTATTAACTGATGCTTAAATATTGCTATTGTTTTATCTCAAAAAGAAGAAAATAGTTTCCTTTTAAACAAGTCTTCTCTTTTAAAAAGTATTAATAAATTATTGTAGACTTTGTATTCGTAGCAAACACTAATGTAATAAAGTTTTGGATACGGAGCACAAACTACAATGTTATATTAATCGTGTTTTGAAGATAGTGTGTATATATATATATATATATATATATATATATAAACAGTGCAAACTAATAATGTAAAAAAAAAAGGGCACCCTATATTAAAAAATCAAACAATATTCATGTAATTTCCAAAGTATCCCATTAAGTCAATAATGATAGATTCATTCCACATGCGTATCAACCCATTAGTGAGAGCAAATGAAATTATTGTACAGCAAAAAATATGAACCCCAAATTATTGTTTTTCTTCAAGGTTAAGTAACCAAATCATACAATTTTCTTTCTTTTTTTATATTAGCCTGAGATCTAATCTAGATATTAAACTGTTGTATTTGCTATTCCGCCATGTCATTTATTTGTTATGTTTACTAAAATAAATATACTTAAAATATTTATATTTTAAAATAAGATAAAATTTAATTACTTTTTCATTTTATTCTTACTCTAATAAATATAAAAAGAGATTAATGTCGTAAAAAAATATATCAAATGGAGATTAAATAATGAATAACGTAAATTAGTCAAATTATAATTCTAATTGACATTTTATTAAAAAACCATGCAAAAGACAACATGACAAGTAAAATGAGCTAAACCGAGAATATTTACCAAAAATTAAAAAATAGTATTTCTTCGATTAAATAGAAAATTAATTTCTACTTTGTTTCGTTTTAAACATGTAAAATTAATTTAATAATTTGAATTAGAATTATCCAAATCAAAATTTGATAAAAAATAATAAGTATTTTAGACCTTTAAATTAATCGAATTAAAATTGAAAGTATCAACTGATGCTTAAATATTGCTTTTATTTTATTTCAAAGAGAGGAAAATAGTTTCCTTTTAAACAAGTCTTCTCTTTTAAAAAGTATTAATAAATTTTTGCCGATTTTGTATTCGTAACAAACATTAATATAATATAGTTTTAGATACGGAGCACAAACTACAATATTATATTAATCGTGTTTTGAACATAGTATATATATCTATATGCATAAAAACAATACAAACCTATATATGTTTATTAGCAATATACATATATTATCACTATCCAAACACAACTATATACACATAGATACACTATAATCCAAAGTGTTGAGCCCCTGCGCAGCACGGGCATAGGCCGTCTAGTAGTCATTATATATAAGTGTGGTGGGGGTACGGACACAGCTGCCCCCACTTGTACAATGAGCTTCACAAATTGTACATGCAATAAATGCTTGTACCATGAGCTATATAACTTGTACACTTTATCCAACTATTTTTATATCTCACGTAGACATATGTCATAGTACTTAATATTTATTCCCTTCTCATGTATAGACGTATGCACTTCAAATTTAATTCCCCGACACATTTATTTCCTCTATGCACTTTTACTTATTCACTTTTGACTTTTCATATTCTAACTGAATATTTATTCTCTTGTCATGTATAGACATATGCAGTTCAATTTTAATTCTCCTACACAAATTTTTTTCGTCCGTGCACTTTAGTATGTTCGCTTTTGACTTTTTACATTCTTTAAGAATTAATAAATCCCACTTGGATATACGTCATAGTACTGAATATTTATTCGCTTCTCATGTATACACGTGTGCACTTCTATTTTAATTCTCCGACACATATTTATTTCCTCCGTGCACTTTTACTTGTTCACTTTTGACTTTTCACATTTTTGCTGAATATTTATTTTCTTCCCATGAGCTTCACAAATTGTACACGCAATGAATGCTTGTACCATGAGCTATATAACTTGTACACTTTATCCAACTATTTTTATATCCCACGTAGACATATGTCATAGTACTTAATATTTATTCCCTTCTCATGTATAGACGTATGCACTTCAAATTTTAATTCTCCTACATAAATTTATTTTGTCCGTGCACTTTAATATGTTCACTTTTGACTTTTTACATTCTTTAAGAATTAATAAATTTCACGTGGATATATGCCATAGTACTGAATATTTATTCTCTTTTCATGTATACATGTGTGCACTTCTATTTTAATTCTCCGACACATATTTATTTCGTCCGTGCACTTTTACTTGTTTACTTTTGACTTTTCACGTTTTTGCTGAATATTTATTTTCTTCCCATGTTTCTAATCTAATATATATAAGTGACTTGGGGGTACGAACACAGCTGCTCAAACTTGTACCAAAAGCTTCACAAATTGTACACTTTTGACTTTTCACATTCTTTAAGAATTAATAAATCCCAAGTGGATATATGCCATAGTACTGAATATTTATTCTCTTCTCATGTGTACACGTGTGCACTTCTATTTTAATTCTCCGACACATATTTATTTCCTCCGTACACTTTTACTTGTTCACTTTTGACTTTTCACGTTTTTGCTGAATATTTATTTTCTTCCCATGATCTTCAAAAATTGTACCCGTAATGAATGCTTGTACCATAAGCTATATAATTTGTACATTTTATTCAACTATTTTTATATCCCACGTAGACATATGTCATAGTACTTAATATTTATTCCCTTCTCATGTATAGACATATGCACTTCAAATTTTAATTCTCCTACACAAATTTATTTCGTCCGTGCACTTTAATATGTTCACTTTTGACTTTTCACATTCTTTAAGAATTAATGAATCCCACGTGCATATATGTCATAGTACTGAATATTTATGCTCTTCTCATGTATACACGTGTGCACTTCTATTTTAATTCTCCAACACATTTATTTTCTCCGTGCACTTTTACTTGTTCACTTTTGACTTTTCACGTTTTTGCTGAATATTTATTTTCTTCCCATATTTCTAATATATATAAGTGGCTTGGGGGTACGAACACAGCTGCCCAAACTTGTACCAAAAGCTTAACAAATTGTACACGCAATGAATGCTTGTACCATAAGCTATATAACTTGTACACTTTACCCAACTATTTTTTAATCCCACGTGGACATTTCTAATATGTCATAGTACTTAATATTTATTCCATAGACGTATGCACTTTAATTTTAATTCTCCGACACATTTATTTCCTCCGTACACTTTTACTTGTTCACTCTTGACTTTTCGCGTTCTTGAAAAATATAATATGTGTGTGTCCAAATTACTTGTTCATTTATAAAATTAATCCTTTCTAATAAATATTCTTGAAAATAGTCTATTGGAGAGAGACTATGACAAATGTCTAAGTGGGATAAAAAAGTAATTGATTAAAATATGCAGTTTATATAACTTTTGGTACAAATTTGCATTGCTATTGTTCGTCCTCTTTTCACGTTTAAAGTATTAAGAAAGAAGGAAAAGGGGTTTTCCTTTTTTGTCAATACTTTACTTATCTTACTCTCCTTTGCATTCTCTGATTATTGTTTCTTTACATTTATAAAATGTATTATTTTATATTTTCATTTCGGAATTAAAATTTGGTGATTTACGATATAACATATCACATTTCTAATATGTCATAATACTTAATGTTTATTCCATAGATGCATGCACTTCAATTTTAATTATCCGACACATTTATTTCCTCATATTTTTTAATTAATTTAATAAAAATATTTTATTAGTTTTGCTTTTAAAAAATCTAATATATACAATAATGGTTCTTATGTTTTGATTTGAACAGTTAATTGATTGAGATGGCTATCAATTTGTCGGTATACATATAAAATATTAAACAATTTAAAAAAAAATCTAAAATCTAAATATTAATTTTGTCTCACCTTCTTACTAATTTTTTTTTCCACATTGATGAACAACTTTCATTGTCATGACTACGATAAATTTTTAAAAATTATTTGTAAAATATAAACCTTAAAGACAAGCTAATTAAAGTGAATAAATAGAGATAATAGTCAAAATACCCCCCAACGTTTGACCAAAATGCCAACTACACACCTAACCTTTGCGTTGGACCTATTACCCCCCCACGAAATTTTTTTTTATATTAAATTAAAATGCCCTTTTTAAACAATTGCAATGTGGACAAGAGCGTGAATACACCGCTTTGGTGGGCGCGTTATAGCCTTTAAAAAAGAGCATGTGACGTGTTTTGGAGCGCCAATCGGATCGCCACGTAGATGCCATGTAGATTAATTTGAACTCCCTCCATTTTTACACCCAAACGGCTACTTCATCTTCTTCTTCACCCATTTAATACCCATCTCCATTTTTTTGTCAAAAAAGCAAACAGCTCTCCATAACTTCAACCACTCCAATCGTTATACCTCTAAAAATCAACACCTTAATCGCTCCAATCGTTGGAAAGAGGTTCGTTAGCTAGGTTTATTTCTCATTTATTTCTCTTTAAATTTTCGTTCATGTGAAATTTATTGTTTTAAATTTCTTGAGTGATTCTTGCTCATATTTAGTCATTTTTCATTTCTTAGGGTTTGTTATGGAAAAAATTGACCTTGGTCGATTGTGTATGGATGAGAGTGATCCTATGCTTAGAACCGTGGTCCAATGTCAACACGGAATTTGTTGCAAATGCAAACTTCTTGGTCTAAAAACAACCCCGGAAGAAGATCTGTCTTGTCCCTATTATGGTGTATGGTCTTGCTCCCATTTTTTGATTTATTGAAAAATTAAATTTGTAAAATTATGCTCTGTTTTGCTATTTTTCGTGCTCAAAAATGCAAGTTTTTTTATTTGAGGGACAGAGATGAAGTTGATCCAAGATCAAAATTTATCCTCCCAAAATTGGTTAACAAAATTAGAGATTTAGAGAAGGAATTGGTGCAATATCGGAGTTTGAAGATGGAATTGGATGAGATCACTACTAACGATAATAATTCGGTTAGTGTTGACATGGGTTTGGTCGAGGTTGATGGACCAAAAAAGAAGACACAAGGAAGACTAAAGGGGGTAGGTTCCATAGGAATTTCATTTTTTGTTTTGTTGTTTGTGTTGTTGTTGTGTTCATAAGTTTTGTATTCCGTAGTGGCAATTCAAACAATGGAAAAATCAAATTGCCATAGATAGTGGTAGTGGTGGTAGTGTCTCGGCTATGTTATGTTTTGTTTGCCTTTTGTTATGGCAAATTTTCTAACATATACATCTATTTTATCATGTATGAATGAAGAAGTTTGATGTTAAGGTGTTTTGAAGTATTTATCCGAAATTAAAATTAAAATCAAAATCACATCCACATAACATTAATCATTGTCTTAATCAAAATAGTAGCATACATGGACATGTTAAACATAGACAATTGAATAATAGAGATCTACTAATCAATATTTATGATCTCTATCTCTTTTTTAAATACATGAAATCCTATGCCATCTCCACACTCACATTTACACACCCAAATCTCTAGTGTGTCTCCCTCTTTCAAACCTTTTGAATCTATAAATGCCTTCCACCCTTGGCATAAAACGAGCATTTTTCCCAATTAAACGTCATCTTGTGAACGGTGTCATCTTGATACTTTAACACGGCATGCGTTGTTTTCGTTGGAAAAATGTCATGATGTTCATGTGGAAGTATCTTCAATGAACAAAAAAGAAAGTTTACATCGTCGCTTTTCACGTAAATCAAATAATAATAACAAATATAAAAAAACTTACAAAATCATCGGCTTGCACGTAAGAACGGGTTAACTTTTTCACAAAGAAAGCTAGCATCTTCTTTTGGTATGATGTAGATGTTATATGTTGTTGTGTTTGTTGTGCTTTCGCTTCTTTGGTGCACTAGTTGTTGTGTTTGTTGTGTTATATAGATGGTTTCAACATTTTTTTGCACGGATTGCCCTTCGTTTGGGGTGGTCTTTAAATTTTGCCACTCAAATTTGTGGTCTTTAAATTTTGCCCTTCATATTTGTGGTCTTTAAATTTTTGCCCTTCATATTTGTGGTCTTTAAATTTTGCAAGGCGAGACTAGAAGTGTATGCCGATCCAAAAGATACAATCTTTAAGAAAAGTTAAAAAGTTATCCGATCAAGCATAACTAAAAGTCTGCCCCTCAAGGCAAAATGTTTTCCCAAGCAGACTTTTAGTTAAACATAACTAAAAGTCTGCCGGAGGCGGCATATAAAATTTTAACTTTGCCTTATAAGGCAAACTTTTTTTTTGGTTGAAGTCTATCAACAGTTGCTAATCTACATTGTATTGCCAGCCAAAGTGTGAATTTGTATCTCGTGATGGACATTTGGTTCCATGTAACCGCTATGCCCCCATCGGCATACGATTGAAGGAATTAGCAAAGTTATCTGGGACCGGCAGATACTTATGCCTTATGGGAAGACTTGACGAAGTATGCCGGTTCCGGCATATAACTTTGATAATTTCTTCATAAGTTTATGCCGGATCCGGCATAAAATTTTGCCCATTAAAAGTATGCCCCCCATCGGCATAAACTTGTTAAGGATTTACCAAACTTATGCCGATTGGGGCATACTTATGCCTTATGGGCAAACTTTGCCTTGAAGCATATATATGTATTTTTTCAAGCATATATACCAAAGTTACATGGAAAAGTATTATGCTACAACCAAATGTCCATCCCAGATACAAATTCACACTTTGGCTGGCAATACAAGGTAGATTAGCAACTGTTGATAGACTTCAACCAAAAAAAAAGTTTGCCTCATAAGGCAAAGTTTAAATTTTATATGCCGCCTCCGGCAGACTTTTAGTTATGTTTAACTAAAAGTCTGCCGGAGGGGGCAGACTTTGCCTTGAGGGGCAGACTTTTAGTTATGCCTAATCCGATAACTTTAACTTTTTTCTTAAAGATTGTATGCTTGATCCGCATACACTCCCCTAGTCCCTTGCAAAATTTAAAGACCACAAATATGAAGGGCAAAATTTAAAGACCACAAATATGAAGGGCAAAATTTAAAGACCACAAATTTGAGTGGCAAAATTTAAAGACCACCCCAAACGAAGGGCAATCCGTGCAAAAAATGCATTTAATGGTCCTTGACCATGTTGGATTTAGTGCCATTTAATGGTCCTTGACCATGTCGTATTTAGTGCCTTTAATCGTCTTTGTTGACCATATTAAATTCATGCCCGTTCTTGGAATTTGTACACGTTTTTAACAAACATGTCAAGTGAAATGGAATTGGAACACGTTAAACGGTTATGTACGTAGTGTTGTTTTGATTAAACGAACAAGACAAAATACTAAAATGTTGTTTTGATTAAACGAACAAGACAAAGTACTAATATGTTGTTTTGATTAAACGAACAAGACAAAATACTAAAATGTCAATCCATAAATGTGTACATTGAAGAACTGGGGACATTTTCATCATAATTATATTTTCCATGGTCGTCATTGACCGTGAACAGTGCTTTCTTGGCTTGGGTTTCTTTGATTTACCTCTACCTTTTGTCATTTTCTCTGTATCTCTTGTAGTTTCCTGGTTGTGATTGCTTCATTGCCTCTCCATTTCAGCATTATTTTGCACTTGGCTTGTAGCCAATGTCACCGATGTAACTTGCCGATCCGGTCACCTTTGCTTTACTAGTTGACACAATCCCGTCGCTTGACATGCCAGTACGTTCACGCAAATTATACCAAGGAGTTAGTAATGGAAACAACACATAAAATAACACTTAGTAATGGAAACAACACATAAAAGAACACTTCGTGCGTATTAAGGCACTCACATTAACCGTTTTGAACCCATTTTCTCTGCCCGGAAAACACCCATTCCCATTACTCTAGGCCTTTTATATGGTGCACTAGTGCCACTTCCTCTTCCTCTTTTAGCAATGGGGCCGCGCACTAGTTCTTTGCGGACGAACATGAAGCATGAACTTCACCGCAGATTATTTCCTCTTTTGCTTGCGCTTTTCTAGGTCTTCCTCTTGGCCTCTTTTCAACAGTACTAGTTTTGTTGGTGGTTTCTTTGGTCTCCCCATGACCTTGCTTGAAGATGGTGGTTGTGATGTGTTAGCCCTTCCACTTCTTCAGAGCTTCGGTTCCCGTCCATGCTTTCGCCGAGTCTTTTTTGGACACCTTCTTTGTGGGCCTCTATTATGGCGGCTTGCTACAAGTCATGGCCATTCCGCTTCTTGGCATCTTCCCGGACTTTGGAATTTCACCTCGCCTCCTTCCTTCGGTCTTTTGAGGCTTACCGCATGCTTTTTTATGTGAGCCACCTAAATTCCACATTTCCATGTTTGGATCGGTTGAAGAACATGCTCATATGTTCTTATGTAAGTCTCTTTGCTATAGCAATGGTCAATGTAGCCAAGTGGATCATACCTTTTGAATCGAATTGCGGCCATAAAGCACGTGCACGGGATGCCTTTTGACCGCCACACCTACAACAAGATCGCCTTTTAGAAATATCCACGGTGTCGATATAGTCCTTCCCTAATTTCAAAAACCATGCTCCATTAAACTCAATGTTACATTATCATTGCGTGTAGCATTTTCCTCTAACACCTTCGTACACATTGGAGAGTAGTTACATTTCCAAGTGTTTACAAACTCCCTTAATGTTCCAATCCTTGCCATCATTTTCACCCTAATCTCGCCAAGCATTGTTATTATAGTTTTGTGCCTACCGGCCAATAAACAAGCAGTCATATTGTTATCTACAAACAAATTTGTCAAAACGAGAACAACAGAAGGTAAATATGCATTACTCATACACGCTGCCATGATCCAAGCATTAAAACACTCACCATATTGTTATCTCACGAATCTACTTTTACATTAGTGTTGAAGTAGACCTTACACCAATAATTTATGTTGTAATACATCGTTGTCCATCATTTTCGTTGGACCAAGCAACTTCATCTGCGCTCAATATTTCTCCTTAGTTGAGACTCAAAGGTGCTTTTGGCAATTCTCCAAAATGGGATGTCTTCTTGTAGCCCTCTCCCGAGTCTTTGCTAAAAGTTAGCTAAGATGTGCCTAGCACACTTTACGTGTTCAACAATGAAAAGATCTTGAATAGCAACAAATAGTCCACAAATAGTAGCGTTAGTATAGATGAAAACACATGACTTTTCATGAAAAAAAAATTGCAACAAATCTCTAGTGTACATACCTTCGCATATAAATCAATGTTAAATGTGTCCCATCTCCAAGTGCCAAATCTTCCTTCAAAACCTTCGATAAACCAAGTCCAAGTGCTCTTGTTTTCATACTCCACCACCCATGCCAGAGGCAACATTTGGTTATTACCATCTCTACACACCCCTACCAACAATCGTCCTCTACAAACCCTTTCGAAAAACAACCATCTAAACCAATACATTTTCTACTATCTTTGAAATGCTTTCTTCAAAGCATCAAAACAGATATAAAAAGCTCAAAACAGGCCTACTATCAAAGATTTGGTTCACAAGTTTAACTACACAAGGGAACCAGGATTAGTCCTTAACAATTCATCCCCGTAGTCAAGGATTTTTCCAAACTCCCGAATATGATCTCCCATGATTTCTTTCAAAAGATTTTTGCTCTTTCTTTCTAATCGTGGTCTTACCAATACGAAGATTAAACTTTGTCCTAATTAGCTCTTGCAACCGAACAACTTTAATGTTTGGCTGCTTTCGCTTATTCTCTTTCTATAAGTCTCGACAATAAACTTGGCATTACACAAGTAGTTTTACGTTCGAGGCAAGTATGCTTTGGAATGTAAGTTTTAATTTGGAAATCATCTGTGGTTTTATCAAGCCTAGCATACAATAACCATGGACAACCATCCTTGCACCTCACCCTAACCCTTGTAGGCTCATTCACCCACTTTTCTACTTTAACCCTTTTCCTAACAGCATATTTTGTTACTGCTCTCCTAAACTCATCAACATCTTTAAAGACCATACCCAACTGCCATACAACTTTCTTGGCAGTGGGGTCATGAATGATTTTGTTCTTATCATTCTTCCTTCTTGTAAACCTTTGTCTTCTTTGCGTATTTACCCAATGTATTCAATGTCCTCTTCATCATCCCAACCCTCATCCTCATCTATTTCAAAGCTATCATCAACGTAACTATCAATGTAAGGTTCATCACCTCCTAACCTACCCTCAAGACTAACCTTACCTATTCTAGTTTCATCAAATCCTAGATCCACACACAAATTTCGACTGAACCTCTTGAACCTCTTCACAGTTTTGCCCTCTCACTTCTTTTTCTCCTCTCAAATTCAATCCTCCTTTCACCCCCTCAACTCTCTTACCTCATCACCTCATCACTTGCATATTCATCCTCACCTTCCCCTTCTATGTCATCTACGATTGTTCACTATCATCGGAGAAATCGAACCCTCATCTAAGGAATCGATCCAACCGGACCTACATCTTTAAGATCTTCATGAACGGCGAGGTGTAGAAGAGGAAGGTCTGTCGTATTTTCGAGCGGTAGTATCGAAGACAAGGAAAAGAGGAATGGGGTGTTGTTTCTTCGGGAGCAACGGCGAGGTGTAGGATAGGTAGGAGGTGTTTTTTCCGGAACGAGAAAAATTTGAAGTAAAGAGGAATGGGGTGGTGTGTTTTCGAGCGATAGCGACGGAGTGTATAGGAGGTAGGAGGAGGTGTTTTTTCACAAGTTTGAGTAGAAAAGGACAAAGGTGCATTAGGACAATTTAAGGCTCCTCAACAACCCTTTCATTACTACATCTTTCATCGACCACTATGTCATCGGCCCTTTATTAAAAGGGAACAAGATTCCTCCCTATCCTCGTGACTAACATATTCTAATAAAGGTGGGTCAACAATGCTTCATCAACCATGTGCTTGACAAAAACCTCCACAAAGGTCACCATCATTCAAACCGACAACATATTTAAAATAACCTCATCACTATCAACATCTACCAAAATGCCACAACGAGGTGGCTTAATACCGAATGTGCAAGTAGTTGTGTATCCTAATTCTTTAATAAAGTCTCTCAACTCAAAAAAAGACAACATATCAACATCGACATTGAATATATCGAATCTCCCCACCTTCATATTGGCTCCCATTATTTAAGTGTAACACACCTACGGTACCATCTTGGGTTACATACACAAAATCGACCATGTACTACCTAAATACAAAATAAAAAAACAAAGAATACCAAGTAATTCAACTTAATGTCAAACGGAATCAAAAAATGATAATAATATGCAAAAGAATCGAAAACCCTGACTACATCGTTTTTTGAAAAAAAAAATCAAACAATATGCACTGATATGATAATAAATGTGCTGATTACAGTTAGGGAACTATGAAAATTTGTTTTTTATAGTCCAGATTTCAAACAATATGCACAAAATCCTAGTATCATTTTTTGAAAGAAAAAAAAAATGTAAGGAAACTAACCTTTGGGATGGCTGCTACGTTTTTGTGAAGAAGAGAATATGTACGTGAGAAAATGAAAACAAAGATTGGGGTTGAAAATGGTGTTTATCGTGAAATTTGGGATGGTCGCTAATACGTTTTTGTGAAGAAGAGAATTGGGATGGTGTTTAATTTAGGGCTACGGGTCGGGTTGTGGGTCAAAAAAGGGGGCCGAAATTAAATATGTGACACGTGGGCCGAAGCGTGTAGACAAGCGCCATTTAATAATTGGGGGTTGGCATATTGGAGGATCCACATCAAAGAAAAAGGGCATTTTAATAAAAAAAAACTTGCAGGGGTAATAGTCAACGCAAAGGTTAGGTGTGTAGTTGGCATTTTAGTAAACGTTGGGGGGTATTTTGACTATTATCCCGAATAAATATGTTCGGCAGGCTAGTTGAAGAATATTCGAACTTCATCTCAATACGAGACACAAACATTGAATTTATCCATTTTCATGGAAGGATCATTAACTTATACTAGTACTAGTAACTAATTAGAATGGTTGGTGGAGTATGTAAATGGTAGGTGTAGTAAGTATAGTTTGTCGGAAATGACAAATAAGTACTAAGAGCAAACGTGTCTGTAGTGCAACACGTGAATGGCTAAGATGGCTACCACTCGTAAATACAATGATGTCTGGATTGGTCTTAGACGTGACCTATGCGAAAATTCATCCTTAGCTGCTAAGTTAAACGTCGTTTTTATTTTATTTAGCTCGATCGGCTCATACCTTGCTCTTCCTTTTAGTTATCAATTCACTACTGCTCCGCTACTGCTCCCAGTCAAAGTACAATGAGTTACCAGCATGTTCATGAAGGTCCCTCCCCTCCAACAGGCAAGTTTCATTAGATCAACGCCAATTTCACGCACTGATTATGCCCAAGTCTCAGTTTTTGCTACTAACACTACGAAAAAACAAAACAAAATTAGCTACAATATCCGTTGTTAAATTGCTCCTAGCTAACAGATAATCCGTCTATTACGGAATTTGTCCGTCGCTAATTCCTCTGTTGTTTTTTTAGTAGTGTAAATTTGTGATGGTACTAATCAATTTTGCTGTGCTTGATTTCCTTTTTCAATTGTTTTGATTTACTACGTGTCAGGTTATGCTCCACCACCGCCGGAGCCACAAGGATACCCACCTCCAGGGCAGCCAGTACCAGGTGGGTACTATGGTGAGGGACCACCACCCCCAGGACCCCCTAGTTATCAGGGTTACTTTAATGATCAACATCCACCACCACCTGAACACATCCACCACGACCAGCCTGGTGATGATAGTAGTGGCTGTTGTTCCTTTTTAAAGGGCTGGTATGTGTTTCTGCTTTTTTAATTCTCTAAATCTCTCTACTCTGTATTTCGGATTTATTTCATGTTACACTCACTTACCTGTATTATTCTATATATACAGTAAGTAATTCTTTTTATCCTCTGCTGGATGTGCAGTTTAGTTTCAAAGATTCTATAATTCAACATTACAATTTTTTTAATTTGTTGAGGTCCCATTCGAGATCTTTTAGTAATCTTTTTCCCCAAAATAGGTCTTTTTCTCGTAAACTTCCCATAAAAAAGGTTTGTCGAAAAGTGAAACTGAAGAAAAAACATATAATCTTCTCGTATTAAGTCTGACTAACTTAAGCAGTATGCAACCAGAACTAAAATAATCAATGCTTTTTGACTGGGCCTTTCATGGTCCACCTGAAATATGATTTTTTCTAGAGAAGCTTAGGCTTTCTTCCCTCTTAACATGTAAAATCAACTGTTATAAAACATCGTTGTATTGCAAAGTCCTTTATAGTCCACCAGCAATAATCCAGTAGCTAGAGCCTAGCAATAAACAGTAATCTGCTGTGACACTACTTGCATTGACCCTGAGTTTTAGAGGGGAAAGTTATGAGAGGCATTGCATTTTTATGTTTTTGGATGAAATGCGGGATCTTGATGAGATTTGGTGCCGATTAACAATATCACATTAACATGTGGACGGTGCATTAACTTCAGTACCCAACCATAGTTAACATGGTTCCCCCTCGCCTGTACAAGAGAGAGAAAATGACTTATTGGCCATTTTATTGTTAGTCAAAATCATCAACTTCCTCTGTTCTTGGGGTTGCATGGTGACATTATGGAGTCAGATGTTGAAACTCTTGGCCAAGACGGATGCAGTTTTCTTTGAACTGGTTAAAACTAAACAAAAAATATGTGGTAATTATGCAAAATAATTTTAATA
Organism: Lycium ferocissimum; assembly: GCF_029784015.1. Lineage (NCBI taxonomy): Eukaryota > Viridiplantae > Streptophyta > Magnoliopsida > Solanales > Solanaceae > Lycium > Lycium ferocissimum. The sequence continues at coordinate 4,869,692 of NC_081349.1, read as the reverse complement.
CCATGTTAGAAAGCGTTAAGGTGCCTTGCGGAACTTGGACGTCGTGATCATCAAATTTGAACTAAAGGAATGGTAGTTTGGAAGAAATAATGATAGACCTATGTGCGCGTACCTTCTATTTCACTGTGATTAGTGTTGGGATGTGGTTCTAATAGGGGTACTTCTAGGTCGGCCTACTTGGAGGAATATGAGTTAAAAAGTTCAGCGAATGAAAAATGGAGGGATGGGGGTCTATGTTGCTCGGACTCGGTGTCGAGTGTCGGATACGGGTACGGATCTAGAGGTCGGATTCGGCATAATCTAAATTTTAAGATTCGGGGGTACGGATCCGGGTGCGGGTACGGGTGCGGGAATTCGGCTAAAATAATTCAAAATTATAAGAAAAATAACTAAATCTATGCCTAGAAATAAAAAACAAAAATAATTTTTATAGTTATGTTTCATTTATAATTAAATATTAATTTTTAATTAACTTGAAACTCTTCTAGATACAATAAGTGTCCACTCTTCAAGAGCTCTCCGTTTCTTTCAATTTGGCCTCAAATTTTTTCTCAGATTGGTCCATGGATTTGGTCAAAGTATCCAATGTCGTTTGACCAGATCCGACACGAATCCGGTGTCGGTGTCGTGTCGTGTCGGACACGGGTGCGGCAGCAAAAGTGAAGGGTCCGAGCAACATAGATGGGGGTCCTGATGCTTGATTAGGTTGCTTAAGTTGCCCAATCTGCCCTAGATTTGTTCTCATTCCATGCTGTTTTGATGGTATAGCGTAGTATTAATGTCTGAATCATAGGTATAGGAACAAACCACTTATATTCTCAAAATGAACAATAGTCCTAAATGGTCATGTCATCATCTTAAGCAAGAACTTTCTTAATCGTTCGTGTCCCATACCCATAGGCTACTTTGGAGACAGTGATAGTAGTTCACTAGCTGCTTTGGGTATAATATGTGGGTTAGGAGCAGCATGGTCACTCGTGACTGCAATTAGAATGTGGACTTGAAGGAAGTCAATCGAACTTGTGGACCTAAAAGGAGATTCTTAATTAGAGAAACAGCTTTTCATCGATTTGCTATGGTGTTCTGTTATTTAACTCATCCTTTAATTTCCAATTTATTGAGCGATAATGTGGTGTAAAGAGGTATAAGAAATTTAAAATCATCTATTCCATTCTTACTGAGTTTTATAAAATGATGCATGTGTGTTTGCGATAACATGTTACAATATTACTCTGAAATCTTTTTGATGCCAGGTGAACAACGAAACAAGACAAAAATTTTATTCGACTATCAGGGGTTTGCTTAAAGCTATTTTGCTATATATTAGAAAAAGAATCAGAAAAATAAATAAATATAGGATAGTGTGCTCCCAGATTGAAGGTGTTCAAGCTAGCAAATTCTAGGAACCTGGCTTTTATTTGGCCTCCAAATATGCATAGCCATCAGTTTGTGATATGGAGCAGCAGGATTTGGTTTCATGCGACGCTCTTGCCAATATGGATAGCAAAGCCGCACGAAGCAAATTAAAATGAATTGCTTCTGTATTCCACTTTTAGTTCACGTTTCGAATTTTAGGATCACCTATATAATGCCGACCCGTGGAATTAGTCACTGATGCTTGCATCAGGGTAGGCTGCTTACATCACAACCCCTTAGGGGTGCGGCCCTTTCCCGGATCCTGCGTGATGCGGATGCTTAGTGCACCGGGCTGCCTAGATAATCCCGAGCTATTCCTTCTGCCCCTTGTTAACATGAGTGACTTACTCTCTCCTTCAAGCATTAAACTTTCCAGGAATAAAAACTCTAATTCAATAATCCATCAACCGTTGGACTGGTAGTTTAATCTCTATCCTCTCCTCCCCCAACCACCCAGGGAAAATCAAATAAAGAGAAAAAAGAAAACCAAAGCCCCTGCTTGCCTGTGTAAAGAGATTAACTAGAAGACCACACGAGTACTTTAAACATCTTATGTACACCAGGTAATACATTTGGGTTTTGATTGTTTGTCTGACTAATCATATCCATTTTGCAGTTTGGCTACTCTCTGTTGTTGCTGTTTGTTGGAGCAGTGCTGCAGCTGCTTCTAATCGGCCGGATGCCATCGGCCTAAATAGCATGAGTGTTGTGTCAAATATTTGCGAGTGATGGAGCTGATTTATTTGAAAATTTGGAGGACTCCTTGCTTAGCTATTGAGCATATATGTGTTGAAGCTGCATTATTATGTCTTTACTGCAGCTATGATGATTATGAGAACATAATTGTGAAGAATCTATCTGTATCATTGTGGTAAATTATAACTTTAATATATAAAGTAATTGTCATAGATTGGAAATTGCTGAATCCTATACTGCTCGTAAGTTGTAATACTCTTGTTTCCATCTGATGTTCATGGAGCCAAGTAGCTGGATTATAAAGTAGATTGTAGTTCCCATCGCACATTTGAACGTTTTTAAATGTGCTGGTGATATAATAAGAAGAAAAACCTATAAACAGCTTGGAAAGTTCAGATATTTTCTGGCAGCTAGTAGTCAATTTCTCTATATTCTGATGAGGGTGCTGCTCTTGAACTCTCCCAAAACCTGTTAGTCAACACTGTAATTTCCGCAAGGAAACTTTGATGCGCTGTGAGCCTTTCTTACAAGTAGGTTCCGAAAGGTGTGGAAATCACGTTATTACCCTTCCTTTGTCCAAATTGTTGGTGAAGAAAGTACAGATTTGCTTGAAAAAACTTCTGGAGCAACATGACCAGGATTTAAGAGTACTGTTGATTTAGTTTGTAAAAATGTAACGCTTGGTATGAGCCATAATCACATATTTGAATGAATGCTGCAGCCGCTCCAACCAATCTTCAAGTCTGGATGGCATACTGGCCTTCCCAGGAAGTGCGGTGGGAACAAACTACATATGTATACATGTTAGAACTTGGTACGCTCAACATAGGATAGACCGATAACTTACTTCATTCAGCTTCACTACATAACTCCATAGAGTAAAAGATCCAAGAGTTATTGAACTCTTTAATGGAATCAGAGTTATGTCATGAATGTAACTCTTGAATGAAAGGAATTTGAAGATCACATTTCTTATAAAAGGGAGCGTTTGAGTCATTCTCTACCTACCAAACTGATGAGTTATAGAACTCTTTAATGGAATCAGAGTTATGTTAGGAATGTAACTCTTGAATGAAAGGAATTTGAAGATCACATTTCTTATAAAAGGGAGCGTCTGAGTCATTCTCTACCTACCAAACTAATGAGTTATGAGATTTCATAATTTTGATGATCGACATATACACCAGGGACCAGGTCCTTGATGAGGTCCCCTGGGCACTGTACGAACGTGACGGAGTTGTAACTGTGGCCGTTCCGACTTGTAGGCACAACTGTGACTAGGCGCATGTCGGGCAAAAGATAAGGATCATTATAATGTCTCCATCTATATCACATGCCACTCACATGATCCTCACATGCTCTCATTGGTTCCCTATATAAATAACATGTTGGCATTTTGTTTGACCTAGCATTTGAAAATATATTCTTCTCATTGTTGAAAAGAGTAACCGCCACTGTTTTTTCTGAGCTTTCAAGATCAAGACTAAATAACTCCAAGGACCAAATCCCAAGACTGAAGATGTCTTAAGTCCCAGGTTGTTTAGTCATTTGCTATAAAATTATTTATTTGAATATCTTATTTCCTATCAGACTAAGCATAGAAATCCAATCACTAGGGTTATTAACTAATAAGGATTGTGAGTATTGAAAAAAAGTTCTGAATCTGGGGGAACCAACCAACAAAACCACTTGTTACAAATAAGATCTTGTTGTCGCATCGAAAGAGATAAATGTTGACTAATCTGGCTAACATAAAGAATAATCGATTTGAACAGGCCGTAAGAACGGAAATGTCACAATATTTTTTTGACACATGTAAAAGTGATGGAAAACTAAGAATATCTTTTACATACCCGCCAAGTTTATCAACTTTTCTTCTTGGTCTAAATATTGTAAACCTACACTTCTTTTACGAAGGGCTTTCGTAGGTGTTTGGTTTATTAAGCTTTTTGTGTAAACGCCTGACTATAGTTAGTTATGGTGAGTTGAAGTTCAGCTAGAGTTAGTTGAATTAGTTGGTTCTTGGCTAGAGTTAGTCAAGAGAGTGCTTGTAATAGAGTTATTGTGGGGAGGGATTAGTAGGTTAATTCCTTGGTTGCAAAAGGCATGTAAGCTGAAAATGTTGCTCAGTTAGTGAAGTTGGAAATCCTACTGGTGTAGGTCGTAGTTTTTACTCCCTTCAGCAAGTAGTTTTCCACGTAATTGTCACGACCCAATTTAGCTAAGTCGTGCGGGTACCTACCTTTCCCACCTCGGTAAGCGAACCCTCAACCCAACGATAGTAAAAAAATGTGAATAAATAATAAATAAGCGGAAGAGAATAAATCACGTTAGTCTGACGGTAATAATGTAGAACAAGTGCGGAAATTAGAAAATACAGCCCAGAGTCTGGTCTAATCCATACAAGAGCATCTAACTAAATTCTACAAGTCTGAATATCAATAATACATCAAGTCTGAGTATGTGTTGGAATAGAAAATAAGACATAAGTAAAGAAGAATCTTCAAGGCAAAGTAGAGACATCTCGCTGCCTGTGGGACTTTAACCAAATTGGAATGACTATCACCCACGAGAAACGTATGATTCTATTTGGAATTCGCATTCGTTCATAAAAGAATGCAACAAGTGCAGACCAGTACAAAACCACAGTAATGGCAGGCATCATAGGCCGACTAAGTATAACTAACATAATTCAGACAATAAAGCAAGATAGGCAGATAAATCAACAAGTATAAGTCAAACATAATCAGAACTAAGCACACGTCATCACTTAGGCAGAAGCATCTAAACCCAAGTGTGCCAAGTCTCAATATATCCAATCCGAAACCAACATCACAAGTAAAACACCAGATCATCACAATATAAGCCATGATACAATGTAATGCAATAATGTATGAATGCAAATGCAATGCCATACAGTGCAGTGTACATATGTACTATGGACAGAGTACCTCCATGTCTCGGTAGCACAACCCAAGGTGACTCGCGAAGTCTAAGTGCTATTCTTCTCGGATCTTTGCCCACAGACAGATGAGACTCCGAATCTTTGCCCACGGAGGGTTTTCACCAGCACTACCCTAGGGGACCCGCGGAGTCCATGCACTCACTCAATCCACGATTCCGGGACAAACATCGGATGTCGGACTCTCACATCACTCATCCGTCGACAGCCCAGCCCATTGATCACAAGAAAACCATCAAGTACCAACAATGTATCAACAATATATCATGAAGGATAAAAATGCATGCAATGTATGTATCAACATCAATAATCAAATCAATATCACAAGTACCAAACATGGGTACGCCAACAATATCATGAAAGACTACACAAGTCATATAGAACTATATCCTCGTTTCAACATCAACAAGTAAGGTACTATAATATCTTAATCACGATGGAACAACAGTTCCCAATATCTACTATCAACATGTGGCATCAAGCCAACACAATAGAATAATCAAGTCACAACACAACGGGGTAGCTAACCCTAATCCCACAACAAGGCCCAACCTAAGACAATATCCAACCCAACTTCATACCCGAAGGTTTACATGCTGTCTCCGACAATATCATCTTAATATATGCTTCGCTACACGAAGTCTCACCAAGGATAAGCCATAACCTACCTGGATGGCCGAACAACAAAACACCAACAATCACTCTTTAGCCTTGCCCTTCAGCTGAGCCTCAAGATCAAAGAAGTCTAGGCATATTCGAAATCTAGATCAGAAATCGTGAAGATCGATACCTATATTGCTATCATTCAATTTAGGTCAAAACCAACCCTAGAATTTGGAGAAACGGGGCCCACAAGGTCGAAACGGGAAATTTGGGGGTAAAATATCTAATTAAACACTAGTGATTAAAACCCATCAACTAATTGCTAAAATAACTCGAGGATTCATCCAATTTCGAAATTAAGCAAAACCCCCCAATTTTGGGGTATAAACTCTAACTCTTAGATTCAAGAATCCAACACTAATAATGGAAGATATATGATTAACAACCTTAGATACATCATAATCTAGCATAAACCCAATCAATTTCATAATTTATAAGCCTAAGTAGAATATCCATTAAATCCACTTTTTATCTTCCATTACCAAGGAATCGAGGAAAGAAAAGATTCTAATGATTAGGAATAAGGAATTAGTAAGGAGATTAGCAAGACTTACCACCAAGAATTTTCCCCAAGAATCTTCTAGAACAGTTCCCAAGAGCTCAATTTTCGTAATGGTAATAAATGATAGACTAAGGGCTTATAATACACACTTAATGAAAAATAACAGGCCCGATACCGTCACGGCGGTATCGGGACTGCCATGGTGCCACCGCCCCGGCGTCCTCTCAGACCGTCGGGATGGTCTGGGAAAAACAAGGCGGCCATCCCACCGCTACGGCGGTGCCGCTGGGACGACACTAGTGCCGCTTTGGCGGACACCAAGTACCAGAATCCCAAATATTTTTTCAAGTCTCAACTGAAACCTCGAACAACTCCCGAGACCACCTGCTGACAAACGACATACCCAAACGCACATAAAAACAGGCTATGAACGCACTGGTGACCTCGGAATTTCCAACGGAGGTCTCGTTGACCAAGTCAACCTCCGATACCTCATTTTCAACTTCGCAACCCAAGTCCCAAAATGCATCCGGTTGTATTGGGAACCGAACCAGATATTCACACAAGTTCTAAACAACCATCCGAACCTCTTGGAATAGACGGATTTTCGAAAAAGGTCCGTTTACCCAAAAGTCAACTTTGAGTCAACTCTTTTTCGCTTTAAGCCCAAATTTCACAAAAGTCGCCCTAATCAAATCTAAAGACCTCGGGAAGCGCGTCAATGGTCCCCTTGGGTCAAAAGAGAGCTAACCAAGCTCGGAAAAGGGCCAAAAGAGTCGAAAATGCAATAACGACTAAACGGGTCGTTACATCAGATACCAATTAAACAATCGCTCGGCCTCGAGCGACAAGAAAGAGAGGACGGAAAAAAATGCTCTAATTCCAATAATGAAGATATCGGCTACGCATGTCGGACTTCTCCTTATAGGAAAGATTCTCATCGAACAAAACAGAATCCCAACGAATGATATAAAAACCACCAGGATGATACTTCTCCAACACAGAACCATGGAAAAATGGATGAACATTTGACAGATCTAGTGAAAAACTAACTCATAGAACAAGGGTCCAACAACACGTAGTCTCCGTGGCTAATACACCTCGGGCTCACTTGCCCTCCTTCCCAAATCGCAAGACACCCTTACGGGCGTAACATTAAAACCTGATCGTTCACTCTACCAGTCACAACTCTCTAACTTAGCTCAAGCTCCAGTTCTCGTACCTCCGCATTCAAATTTCCTTCACAATTGATTCTCGAATAACAATCTGCTTTTACCCGAATTCTCTGATTGGATAATACCGAAATCCTGAACGCGATCAATAGGCCCCACAACACTTTCCCAAACCATCGCAATCCTCTGAACCTGGTTACAAACCATAGCTCATTCTGAACCGATAAAATACTCTGATTCCGCTAACTCCTTCTCCCACATCTTCTAAAGCCGTTACTCGCACCGCGATTTCTTAGAAACATATGAAACACATACCAAAATTCTGAACCCATAACTTACTCTCGCCAGAAAGAATCCTTGATTCATCTGCGATCTCTACGCAATCTATCAAAACTGATCTTACCTAAGAACCAACTTGGCCAGTTCCGAATCTTCTTAAACCTTTAAATCACAATGCAGGAACCACACCACTGAATATCTCGCCGAGCAAACAACTGATCACTAAATAGACCTGTCGCACATCAGTTCCTCCCCAAATTTGTACTAGGCTCATTGTATACCCTCATTCTGTCCCAATAACTATTCTCATAAAGTACCGTCAAATCCACTAGAAAACCCTGACAAGCTCAATAAATCTGTCATACCTCAAATCTGAGCTGAAACGCTTCGAGTACTTAGATATCTTCCTGGAAGTGTAATCATAGATCTTTCAGTTTAACTTGAACAACGCTGACCCTGAACGAATGTACAACTCTCGAATATCACCAATAGTCATCAGAACTGACTTCGAGTTTCGAAAACAAATACAGTCATACCACATATAACAAATCCTGTCTATCATTTCCGACTCCACAAGTTGAGTCCTATCCAAGTTATCAACTTAGTACCGAAGAGCTATACCTTACGATTTCAAACATCATGTTTCTCAACCTTTATCGATACGCAAATCTGATACAACCCCGAACCTTTCGACGCAAAACCTGAAGATTCATATAGTAATTATATAACCATCGAACCTCGAATAGTATCACCCCGATATGCTCGTAAATTCTCCGAAAATACCCAGTCTTACACTGCCGCTCTAAATCTCACGCGCTCACCCCCAAGTCTTTAATAACCAAAAGTGCTTACCTAAATTGTCCAGTCAATATTACTTGCAATCACATTGTATTACCACGAGTAAGGTCCCTCCCAAAAATATAACTCTAGTCCTCATATGATAGGAATTCCACAATCCTTTCTCTTAGGTCACGCTGATTCACTCACTGTAGAAGGTCACAAAACTTATCCGACGGTGTACCATCAAGCCACTTTTTATAAACATCAACAAGACGGTTCACTAAAATATGCTTCTCACTAGTCGCGAATCACGAACCTCACAGAACTCTGTCATATCACTTAGTCCATCCCGGTCGATTTCCTTCTTAAGTTCCCGTAACAAACACATCTCAACTGGAATATGCAAGAAGACGACACCACAATCCATATTGACCCAAGAAATCCCCAAGGTGCACCCTTTTTCCTATCGATTCACAATTATCTATACCTTTTCTCGGCTAGTCAATTCCCAATTTTCTAATCACTTCACTATCATTGATACCGTAATCAATTCTCAAATCCACTCCATCGAATACCACATAATCATAAATCTTGCAAACTAGCCAAATTAATCCTGGGGATAGGATCGTACCACACACTCTGCACATTAGCGTTTCCTTAACGCTTACCACTCTAAACTGAGCACTCTCTAAATCCGGCGTATCACACAACAGTATCACTAATATCCTTATGTATCCCACTGAATCGTCCTTGCCCGAATTGCTTTTCTCAATTCCCGAAATGTATATCGAACTTAACTCAGTTAACCCATCATCGTCCATTCTATCATTTCAAGTACCCATGTTTACTAATCCCTTACTCAAATTGTTAACGTTACTAATCCATGAAGAATCACCTCTTACCTCAATTATCGAATCTGAACATCTCTAACCGTTCGAGCTAGGGGTGGGTGTTCGGGCCATCAGATTGGATATGAAATTTTTGGTTTGGATATTCGATTTTCGGATTGAATAAATTACAATCCAAATAAGTTCGGATTGGATTGGATATTTTAAGTTCGGTTTCAGATTATTCGGTTTGGATATTTCGAATTTTCGGATTTGACTCTTGAGACTTAAGGCAAATTTATTAGGAACGAAATTCATGTATTAGTTCCATAGAGGTAAATCTAAATCTTAATTGCTCAGTAAAAAAAAAGCCTTCCAGTTCAAATTATGATTAACAAATCCAAGTCATGTCCAACATAGTAAATCCATACCAAATAAAAGCATTCTAGAAAAGTGGAAATGAACGGAAAAATAACAAAGAACTCTGCCGTGGGTGACACTAACGTGAGACTTTTGAGACTTGAGAAGTAAGAAAACCCTATATTATATTTGACTTAGTAGTGAATTGTATATTGAATTTAATATTTTAATGGGTAGGGCCTTAGGTACCAATCTATTGGACCTTTAGAAACTAGACTTATTAGTATTGGCACATATGATATAGGTAGGGCTAGATAAAAGGTATAAAAATTTCAGATTTCGGATATCCAAAAATTCATAGTACTAAATCCATATCCAATCTAAAATCCATGAATTTTAAAAATAAAATCCGAAGTACAATCCATAATCCAAATATCCAAACCAAATATTCAAAAAATTCGAATTTCGGTTTGGATTTTGGGTTGGCCCAAACTGTGCCCACCCCTAGTTCGCTCGACCATCCCTTTTATTCAATCACATAAGCTGAGTAGTAACACCACTAATAGGGGGATCTAGCCAATTCTTTTTAAATAATGAATACCCTAACCTTAGTCCACCATTAACCTCTATTAGTCTATGACATAACCGAACATACCAACTCATCCATAACTCTCAAGCCCACTCTACACTTTACAATTGCAACCAAGCTCTCACATCACTAGTTCTTGTTTCCATGATTTTCTTTCTGCCCTTAACCTCGAAGACACCAATCAACCTCATCGGTCACCCTTTCTCTGAATGTCATGATATAATGCCCCCGCAATCCAAACATGACTCACGTACCCATGTTACCTCACCTCAAGTCTTACGAACCTTAATCTCCTGAACCCAATAGCAAGATGCCTTATTGTAATCATTCAGCTCTCGTATTTCATTTCAAATCACTTTTATCCCTATCAACCAACGAACGCTCAATCCACTCGATCCTCTAAACTAATTATCCATTTAAGCCCGACAAACTACAAAACAATATCAATGCTTCTCTTCCCATCTAAGTGAAGTCATTTACTTATCGCATACGCCCATATTTGAAGTTATTTCCATCAGTCGTTTACTAACTCCTCAAAGCCTACAATCCAATCAAATTTACCGATCAAACAATGTGCCCATAGCATTCACTTAGGAACCGAGTAGTCCTTTAATAGCAACTAACTTATATTAAGAATAACCTTTAGCACCAGTCGCAACCTTATCCTAACAACTATGCCAGATACCAATTTTTCCCTTCCCAATCTCTCGAAAAGTACACATGTCCAAGGTATTCTATGAACTCTTACTTCGCTATGCTCTTTCCACGAAAGTCTTCCTTATTTTCAACTTCTTTTCTTTATTATCCACGATCGCAATACGTTTGCCCATATTCGATGTCATCACCGAACTTACACTTGTTCTCAAATACCGACGTCTAATACTCTACCGTTGTTGAATCGTCGACCCGCCATTGGTTCACCAGTATCACGCACACCATCATTAAGCCTTGACGAAGCTAAAGTCAAACCAATAATATCATCGACCAACCCACCATTGTTAAGCCATAAATGCACTTTGTCACTTTCGAGCAACCCAACGCTGAAACATGGAGACCCTGTAACCCTCTGAACTATCTTTTCATTTCTCATGAACTTTCACAATAAATGAGTCTAATCGCGACTCCACATAGCAACCGAGTCTAATCGTGACTTTATAAAATTGAAACCTCAGGCATAACTAGTGACTGAACTGGATCACGCATGTGAATTAGCATAACATATCTCGTACCGTGCCATGACACGTCATAGATCAACCATTCACGTAAGAATTTAAGGATAGATTTTCATCTTCCAAGGATGATCAAGATAAGAAGGTCCAGATACCAATTGGAATAAACTAGATAACCAATTTGAATAAGGTCGCACGAGAGAATGAAAGAATTCAAAGTTTCCTATATGTCTTATAGCCTCTCGCAGATAAGTACAAAGATCATTGTATCGATCAACAAGACTCTAATAGACATACTCTGATATTATAGACCGGGTAACCTAGGGCTTTGATACCAACTTGTCATGACCCAATTTAGCTAAGTCGTGCGGGCACCTACTTTTTTCACCTCGGTAAGCAAACCCTCAACCCCACGATAGTAAAAAAACATGAATAGATAATTAAATAAGCGGAAGAGAATAAATCACGTAAGTCCGACGGTAATAATATAGAACAAGTGCGAAAATAAGAAAATACACCCCAGAGTCTGGTCTAATCCAAAAAAAAGCACCTAACTAAAATCTACAAGTCTGAATATCAATAATACATCAAGTCTGAGTATGTCTTGGAATAGAAAATAAGACGTAAGTAAAAAAGAATCTTTAAGGCAGCGGACGTCTCGTGCTCACCCTGTAGACACAAAGCAAATCTCGGAGCGACTATCAGCCACGAGAAATGTATAGATTCTACTGAATTCGCATTCATAAAAGAATGCGTGAAGTGCGAATCGTCAAAAACCACGCATACTAGTAGGCATCATAGGCCGACTAAGTACAGCTAACATAATTCAGACAATAAAGCAAGATAGGCAGATAAATCAACAAGTATAAGTCAAACATAATCAGAACCAAGTACACCACATCATCTAGGTAGATGCATCTAAACCCAAATATTCCTCAAGTCTCAATATATCCAATCCGAAACCAACATCACAAGTAAAACACCAGATCATCACAATATAAGCCATGATGCAATGCAATGAAATAATGTATGAATGCAAATGCAATGCCATGCAATGATGTGTACACATGTACTCCGAACGAAATACCTCCACATCTCAATAGCACAACCCAAGGCGACTCGCGAAGTCTAAGTGCTACTCGTCCCGAATCTTTGTCCCACAGACAAATGAGACTCCGGATCTTTGCTCACGGAGGGTTTTCACGAGCACCACCCTGGGAGACCTGCAGAGTACATGCACTCACTCAATTTATTATTCCGAGACAAACATCGGATGTCGGACTCTCGCATCACTCTTATCCAGAACTGAGCCCAATTAATCACAGTGTTTCATCAAGTACCAACAATGTATCAACTTTATATCATGAAGGATGAGAATGCGTGCAATGTATGTATCAACATCAATAATCAAATCAATATCACAAGTACCAAACATGGGTACGCCAACAATATCATGAAAGACTACACAAGTCATATAGAACTATAACCTCATTTCAACATCAACAATTAAGGTACTATAATATCTCAATCATGATGGAACAACAGTTCCCAATATCTGCTATCAACACGTGGCATCAAACTAACACAATAAAACAATCAAGTCAGAACACAATAGGGTGGCTGACCCTAATCACATAACAGGGCCCAACCTAAGACAATATCTAACCCAACTTCATACCTGAAGGTTTACATACTGTCTCCGACAATATCATCTAACTATATGCTTCACTACACGAAGTCTCAACAAGGGTAAGCCATAACTTACCTGGATGGCCGAACAACAAAACACCAACATTCACTCTTTAACCTTGCCCTTCCGCTGAGCCTCAAGATCAAAGAAGTCTAGGCATATTCGAAATCTAGATTAGAAATCATGAAGATCGATACCTATATTGCTATCATTCAATTTAGGTCAAAACCAACCCTAGAATTTGGAGAAACGGGGCCCACAAGGTCGAAACGGGAAATTTGGGGGTAAAATATCTAATTAAACACTAGGTGATTAAAACCCATCAACTAATTGCTAAAATAACTCAAGGATTCATCCAATTTCGAAATTCAAGCAAAACCCCCAATTTTGGGGTATAAACTCTAACTCTTAGATTCAAGAATCCAACACTAATAATGGAAGATATATGATTAACAACCTTAGATACATCATAATCTAGCATAAACCCAATCAATTTCATAATTTATAAGCCTAAGTAGAATATCCATTAAATCCACTTTTTATCTTCCATTACCAAGGAATCAAGGAAAGAGAGATTCTAAGATGATTAGGATTAAGGAATTAGTAAGGAGATTAGCAGGACTTATCATCGAGAATTTCCCCTAAGAATCTTCTAGAACAGTTCCCAAGAGCTCAATTTTCGTAATTATAATAGATGATAGACTAAGGGCTTATAATACACACTTAATGAAAAATAACACGCCCGATACCATCACGGCGGCATCGGGACCGCCATGGCTCCACCGCCCTGGTGTCCTCTCAAACTGTTAGGACGGTCTGGGCAAAACAAGCTTGGCCACCCTAGTGGCCATCGCACACTACAGTAGTGCCACTGGGACGGCGGCACTAGTGCTGCTTTGGCGGACACCAGGTACCCGAATCCCAAATATTTTTTCAAGTCTCAATCGAAATGCCGACCAACTCTTGAGACCACCTGCTCACAAACCACATACCCAGACTCACATAAAAACATGCTACGAATGCATTGGTGGCTTCGGAATTTCCAATGGAGGTCTCGTTGACCAAGTCAACCTCAGATACCTCATTTTTAAGTTCCCAACCCAAGTCCCAAAATGCATCTGGTTGCATTGGGAACCGAACCAGATATACACACAAGTTCTAAACAAGCATCCGGACCTCTTGGAATCGATAGATTTTTGAAAAAAGTTTATTTATCCAAAAGTCATCTTTGATTCAACTCTTTTTCGCTTTAAGCTCAAATTTCACAAAAGTCACCCGAATCAAATCTATGTAGCTCGGGAAGCATGTCAATGATTCTCTCAGGTCAGTGCTAACCAAGCTCGATAAAGGGCCAAAAGGGTCGGAAATGCAATAACAACCAAACTGGTCGTTACATAAATATTGTGTTTCATTTACTTTCTATTTTTTGCTTGAGGGAATAAATAAGGTGCCTGGTCCCTTACTGTTTTGGTGGACTCTTAATTTCTATCGATTAGTATCAGAGCGGGTTCTTTCTAAAAGGATAACACCTAGAAAAGATCTCTCATTATGGCTGCTCCACCAAATTTCGAGGAAGGATAGTCAACCACAAGACCTCCAAGGTTTAACAGACAGTATTGTGGATGGTGGAAAATAATAATGCATGACTAGTTGATGGCTGAAGATTATGAACTCGGGACA
>NC_081349.1:4817564-4854807 GCF_029784015.1 Lycium ferocissimum | reverse complement strand
TTTTACAAACAATAGTCGGTAGGCTATGGCCGACTAAGCATAGTTAACAAAATTCAAAAAATAACGCAGATAAATAAGTAAACCAATCACGCGTGAAATAATATGATCGTAACCGAGTATCCGCAAACACCTATGTAAGTATCTAACCCCCGATATAATAGTATGAGTATCTAATCACGAAATAATCACCATGATAGAATCATCACGGTCCAATCATCAGCAACACAATCATCCTGTCATCATCCGACATCTTACTCAAGTCATAATGTAATGCAGTGCAATAATGGTATGAATGTGATGTCATGCCATGCTATGCAAATGAGGTGTACACATGTACTCCGGACGAAAATATCGATATCTCGGCAGCACAACCCAGTGTGACTCGCGAAGTCTGAGTGCCAACCATCCCGAATCTTTGCCAAACAGACAGACGAGACCCTGGCTAATTGCTCACAGGGGGAGTCTCACCGGCACCACTCTGGGGGGACCCGCAGAGCCCATGCACTAACAAACGATTTCGGAATAACATTGGAATCGGCCATGCACCAACAATGCCCGAATATAACCATCGACATCGGCCTCCTCACAACCACTCAAAAGAGTTGTCAAATATTAGTTTCATAAATCAACGATTTAGGAATTGAACCTCGGACATCGGCCTCCTCAAAATCACTCAACTACAAGAGTTTATCAAGTGTCAATTTCATATAAACAACGATTCCGGATTGGATATTCGGACATTGGCCTTTTTCACAATCCCTCAAGTAAAAGAGTTTATCAAATATCAGTTTCGCTCAATCAACAATACCGGATCATCATCGGATATCGACCATGCATGATAATTTGAGATAATGCGTGCAATGCATATGTCAATCATCAATAAGCAAGCTCAATATCACAAGTACCTCAACGGGGTACGCCAACAATGCATCACACCACAATACCAATAGTGGGTATGCCAACTGTCACGACCCGACCGGAGGGCCATGAAGGGCACTCGGTGCTAACCCACCCGGGCACCTCTTATCGTATATCCACATTCACATCTAGGTGAGCCACACGGCCTACACATGATTTCTATACATCAATAATACTAATCTCATTGGGCAACGACACATTTATATCATCATTAACAACTATGCCCATATCCATATATACAAGCCAACAAGGCTAACAAAATGATGTACAAAATATAAGCCGACAAGGCTAAAAGACATCTAATCATACACAGCCCGTCTACACGAGCCTCTAAGGCGTACGTAACATCATATAAGTGGGACAGACCCCGCCATGCCCATATGTATGTACACAAGAATAATACAAAAGTTGTAGCTCGGATGAACAGCTCCCTCTATCAACTCCACCCCGAACAAGAAATCTATGGATCAAGCTTTGTCTCGTCCACTGCGGGCATGACGCAGCGTCCACAAACAAAAGGACGTCGCATTTAATAATGTACTGAGTATGTAAAGCATAATCAACATCATAGTAGGAGCATAAGAAATAGCATAAGAAGTAGCATAAGATAGAAGAATCAGGAGGTAATAGAGCCATTTGTACCTCTAGTGGCCATCATCATATTTACTTACTTATCTCTCATAGGGACCTTCCATTTCTAATGCTTACTCACTATATATATATATATATATATATATATATATATATATATATATATATATATATATATATTTGTATCATACACGACCATGAAGGTTCGGTGTTTCACGTATTCGGCCATGATAAGGCTTGGTGTTATACATACCTGGCCCTAACAAGGCTCAGGGTTATCCGTACCCAAATGCAAAGGTGCGCGCACGATAAGTATCATACCCGGCCATATAAGCTCGGTGTTATATAATAGTCATACATACTTAGACACGCATACATAAGTGTTCATAAGTATCATCAACACCATTACCATCATCGTCTTCATTACATCTATCCTTAGAGGATCAACTATCATATGAGGGAGGAAAATAGCATCGTGAGAGTATCGAGGATCATAAGGTTTAGTAATTTTAGAGATAAAATCATTCGAAAGACATTATGGAACTCATGAGAGGGTATATAGCAAAGGAACCATGCCTTAATGAAAGAAGGGTTAGCCTTACATACCTCTTTGTCCTCTTAACTAATTAACGTTCACCGTCGAAGCTCGAACAATCTACATTTAGAAGGATTCATACCATGGTTAAGCCTTAATGATACTCTTAAATTCAAACTGGAATAATTCATGATCTAATGAAAATTGGGCAGCATTTCCCCTATTTTGTCAACTTCCACCATATTACAAAACAACTCCCAAATATCCATAATACACCCATAATATCATAATCAAGTAATCACATTCCATTAAGCCTTCAAAATTCATTCTCATGCTCAACTTATACTAACAACTTCACACCCATTCTTAGCACATTTTTCATACAATGCTTCCTCATCACTATGGCTACCTTCCATAACAAGATTATACCCATATCATACTGAGAATCATGGCTCAACTTAGCCATACTCAAAAACATCATAAAAGTTACATTTAGCCCTCATTTTCTACTTTCTTCTGCTACCCAAGTTCTTCAACAACCAAGCATTCATGATAACATGAAATAAGCATGAAAACTAACCTTTTATCACATGGAGATGAGCTTTAGAGCAGCTATCAACTTAGGTGAAAACCCTAGCTTCAATACCCAAGCATTCCTTGTAGCCTACTAACCCTAGCAAGACTCCTAACACATGGGTACCTTGATTCTTACCTCTTGATCTTTGTTTTCTCTTGGATTGGGGTGGAATATGCTTGGAGAAGGGTTTTGACCTCTCAAGACTTGTGGAAGATGAAAAATGAAATAAATGAACAAAGGCCATCTATTTATACAAAACACAAAAATTCAGCCCGATGGACTTATACGGACCACTTATACGGTCCGTATAAGTGGACTGTATAACACCACCATGGAAAAGTCCCTTTCTGAAAATGTCAAGTTATACGGACCCCCTTATACGGACCGTATAAGTGGCCGTACAACTCCCAGTTATGCGAAACGTTCTCTCGTTGATTCGTTTGACTTCCAATCCTCGTGGAACCTTCTTGGCACTTACATAACACTTCATTAACCATACAATAGGCCCTATAGCAGCCCCTCAAGACATCACCCAATAAATATTAGCTCGATCATAGCGAAAACCTTTCCGAACACGACTTACATTTTACTTCCTTCAACAAACTAAATTTCACATATTCATAAAATTTCAAAATCTTATAGTGCGCACTTTAAGCTATCTAATACTTCCCGAAATTTCGTAAGGATTTCATAATCACCTTAACCTCACATTAGCCTATATACAAGGCAACAAATTCAAAATTTCCGATACAGTAACACCAACATATATAAATCAAGTACTAAAATCGGATACGCCAATAATATACCAATAATCTCAAGTACCAACAGTGGGTACGCCAATAATATATCAAAGTACAAATACCAACAATGGGTATGTCAATCTTATCCGAATCAGGACAACAAGCGACATTCGTTATTTACCACTAAACATGGCATCAAACCAACACAATTAGACAATCAAACACATATAACGGGGTAACTAGTCCCAACACACATCAAGGCCCAACCTAAGGCAATATCCATCCCAACTTCACACCCGAAGGTTCACATGCTGTCTTCGACATTATAATCTAAATATGTGATTCACTATACTAAGTTTCACCAAAGGTAAACCATAACCTACCTAGACTGCCGAACCGCAACACCAATAAGTCACTCTATCGCCTTGCCCCTCCTATGAAGCTCAGAACCAAAGTAGTCTAAGCATAATCGAATTCTGAATTAGAAATCATGGATAATGATACTAATATTGCTATGACATCAATTAGGTCCATTTTAACCCTAGAAATTGGGGAAACAGGCTCACAAGGGCAAAATGGGAAATTCGCGAGTAAAATAGTAAATTGAATCCTAGGTAATCATAACGCAATCATTAATTGTTGATTTAGCTCAAGAATTATCCCCAAATCTGATTTCTAGTAAAAAAAAAACCCAAATTGAGTATGCACCCTAATTCTCCAAATCCGAAATTCAACGTTAAAAGTGAAAGATATGATTACTAAGCTTGGATTCATCAAGTTTTATCGTCAACATCATCAATTTATCATATACGACCCTAAGGGAAAATCTCCCAAAACCCTTCTTCAAATTCTAACTCCAAGGGATTGTAAACGGGAAGGGGGAATTCTAAGATGATTGTGATTTAAGGAAGAGCAAAGGATTAGACAAAGTTTTACCTCCAAGAATCTCCTCAATTTGTCTCCAAGAACAGCTTTCCCAAGCTCCAATATCGAGATATGATATAATGAGGGTCTAAGACTTATTTAAGTCACATTAAATGAAATATCACTGCCCGTGACCGCCACGGCGGAGGGAGTGCCGCTACAGCGGTGCCGCTACGGCGGCTGGGACACCGCCGCAGCGGTAAAGCCTAAATCACTCATGACCGCCCCAGCGGTCATCACACCGCCATAGCGGTGCCGCTGGGGTGGCTCTGGTGCCGCCGTTGCGGGCACCAGACACCAGATTCCCCATAAATTTTCTAAGTTTCAATCGAAAATCCATGTTATTCCCGAGGCTATCTGCTCACAACCTGACCACCTAAACCCATACAAAAATAGGCTGTGAACGCACCCGTGGTCTCAAAATTTCCAACGGAGGTCTCGTTGACCGAGTTAACCACTGGTGCCTACTTCCCGTTTCCCATCCAAAGTCCTGAAATGCACCAAAATGCATTGGGAACCGAACCAACCATAAATACAAGTTCTAAACAACCATCCGGACCTCTCGGAGTCGACGAAACTCCAGAAGAGGTTCGTTTGCTCAAAAATCAACCTCGGGTTAAAAGTGAGTCAATCAATGCTCGGAAGTGGCGAAAGTGCCAAAAGAGCTATAACGACCAAACGGGTCGTTACGATTTTGGAATTACCATGTCCAACATAACTATCTTCCTTGTGTAGTCAAACTTAACAGTCAATGCGAAATCCAAGTAAAGTCAAACCATGAATTGTCTACGTAACTTACTTACATAGTACTTTGTTGGAAGCTAGATCAAATTCCCTAAAGAATTACATTAGAAGCTACATCAGATTCCCTAAAGAATTTTGTTAGAGCCACCAAAGAACAGTATAGTCATATCCATGAACAACGTAAATACTGCAATGAAAATATGCAAAAGTGAGAATAGCTCACTTAATCTTTCTTTCTTAGTTTGATGGGCAAGAAATTATTATTTTAAATAGTTTAAACAGATAAAGACTTACTTTTAAGGCTAACCGCGGAAACCAATACAAATGAGGTAGTTACTATTAAATCAACGGAAAAGAATAAAAAAAAGTCCCTTAGACTATTTCAAAATGACTAAATATACCATTCATCCACTTATTTTGCTAAAAGTACCCCTTCACTCACCTTTTTGGCTCGCTTTTGCCCTTAAAACTAACAGTCCTTT
Source organism: Lycium ferocissimum (assembly GCF_029784015.1). Classification (NCBI taxonomy): domain Eukaryota; kingdom Viridiplantae; phylum Streptophyta; class Magnoliopsida; order Solanales; family Solanaceae; genus Lycium; species Lycium ferocissimum. Next base: position 4,849,296 of record NC_081349.1, on the reverse strand, counting down.
TATTTTTTTTAATTACTACTTTTAAATTTTTTGTAATTTTTTTTTCTCTTTTATTTATAAAGTGACAATTGAGGCTCAGATCTGTTCACTACAAAAACACCAAAAAATTTCAATTAATGTGTTATGAACAAAAACAACAAAAAAGTAAAATTAATATGTTATGAACAAAAACAACAAAAAGATAAAACTGAGATTGTTGAGTGGCTCATAAAAGTAATTTGTTACGAACAAAAACAGCAAAAGATGAACAATTAGAATAATATTTTTTTACTATTTTTGTTGTGAACAAATAAAACAATTTGTATGTTTTATGACAAAGCTGAGTATGTTGGGTAGGGACTGATTTATTAAAAGGAAAAAGTTCTATTTTCTTCCAATAAGAATATGACACGTAAAGAAATAAAAATTTAAAAATAATTATACATGACTTAGACAGATTTAAGCCTCAATTTTTCTTTTAAAAATAAAAAAACAATAAAAACAATAAAATAAAAAATAAAATAAAAAGGATATTTGTTAGCTGTAAGGGAAAAAGTGAGCCAAAAAGGTGTCACGACCCAATTTAACTAAGTCGTGCGGGCACTTACCGTTCCCACCTCGGTAAGAGAACCCTCAACCCAACGATAAATAAGGACATAAATAATTAATCAAGCAAGCGTAATAGAAATATTTACGTAAGTCTCACAATAATATATAATCGAAATAGTGCGGAATAAGAAAATACTCCCACTGTCTGATCTAAGTCATACAAGAGCATCTAAAAGAAATAATATAAGACATAATAATAAGAGGAGTCTTCAAGGCGACGAACGACTCGTGCTTACCCTGGAAACTCGATGCTCATGCTGAAGGCGACTATCAGCCACGGGAGACGGAGGAAGACCCACCTTGTACTCTGGATTCATAAAAAATGCAGCAAGTGCATATCAGTACAAAACCATAGTATTGGTAGGTATCATAGGCTGACTAAGTAAAGCCAACATAATTCAGACAATAAAGCAAGGTAGGCAGATAAATCAACAAGTATAAGTCAAACATAATCGAAACCAAGTACACATCACCGCCTAAGTAGAACATCTAATCCCAATTGTGCCAAGTCTCAATATATCCAATCCGAATCCAATATCACAAGTAAAAACACCATATCATCTCAATATAGGCCGTGATGCAATGCAATGCAATATGTATGAATGCAATGCAATGCCATGCAAATGTTGTGTACACATGTACGCCGGACGGAAATATCGGCATCTCAGTAGCACAATCCCAGGTGACTCACGAAGTCTAAGTGCCACTCGTCCTGGATCTTTGCCCGACAGACAGACGAAACTCGGATCTTTGCCCACGGGGGTTTTCAGCGGCACCACCCTGGGGGACCGAGGAGTCTATGCACTCACTCAAACCACGATTCTAGGACTAACATCGAATATCAGACTCTCATGTTTCTTGCAATTAAAAATCGAGCCCAGCTCATCACAGTGTTTCATCAAGTACCAATAATGTATCAACAGTATATCATGAGAGTGCGTGTAATGCATGTATCAACATTCATAATCAGATCAATATCACAAGTACCAACAATGGGTACGACAACAATATATCAGTGTCCCAAGTACCAACATGGGTACACTAACAATATATCAGTGTCACAAGTACCAACATGGGTATGCTAACAATATCAGGAAAAACTACACAAGTCATATAAACCTCTGTCCTCATGTCAATGTCACCAGTAAGATACTACAATATCACAATCAAGAAGGAACAAAAAATTCCAATATCTACTAACCGCACATGGCATCAAGCCGACACAAAAGCACAATCAAGTCACAACACAACGGGATGGCTAGCCCCAATCACGCAACAGGGCCCAACCTAAGACAATATCTAACCCAACTTCATACCCCAAAGGTTTACATGCTTTCTCCGACAATATCATCTAAATATATGCTTCGCTACACGGAGTCTCACCAAAGGTAAGCCATAATCTACTTGGATGGTTGAACAGCAACACCAATCAATCACTCTTTAGCCTTGCCCTTTCGCTAAGCCTCAATATCAAAGAAGTCTAGACATAATCGAATTCTAGATTAGAAATCATGAAGAACGATACCAATATTGCTATCATTCAATTTAGGTCAAATCCAACCCTAGAATTTGGGAAAACAGGGCCTACAAGGTCAAAACGGGAAATTCGGGAGTAAAATATCAAATTGAGCACTAGGTGATCATAACCCAACAACTAATTACTAATTTAACTCATGGATTCACCTAATTTTGAAATTCAAGCAAAATCCCCAATTTTGGTTATAAATCCTAACTCTTTGATTCAAGAATTCAACCCTAAGAATGGAAGATATATGATTAACAACCTTAGATTCATCAAAATCTAGCATAACTCCATCATTTTCATCATTTAAAAGCCTAAGTAAGATGTTCATCAAATCCAGTTCTATCTTCCATTACTAAGGAACTAATAAGAAAAGAGGAATCTATGATGATTAGGAACAAGGAATTAGTAAAGAGGTTAGTAAGACTTATCACCAAGAGTTTTCTCCAAGATTCTTCTAAAACAGTCCCCAAGAGCTCAATTTTCGTAATGGTATTAAATGATAGACTAAGGGTTTATTTAATACACACTTAAAGAAATAACAAGCCCAATACCACCACGGCGGTACCAGCACCGAAACAGCGTCGCCGCCCCAACGCCCTTTGGGGCGGGACGGTCTGGGCCAAATCGGCGGGCACCAGGTACCAGAACCTAACTAAGTTCTAAGTCTCAATTGAAATCCCGAACCACTCCCGAGGCCATCAGCTCACAAACCACATACACATACCCACATAAAAACACGCTACGATTGCGCTCGTGACCTCAAAATCTCCAACGGAGGTCTCGTTGATCGAGTCAACCCCCGATACCTCATGTCCAATTTCCCAACCCAAGTCCCAAAATGCATCCGAGTTCATTGGGAAATGAACCAGATATACACACAAGTTTTAAACAACTATCCGGACCACTTGGAATCGACAGATTTCTGAAAAAGATCCATTTACCTAAAAGTCAATTTTAGTCAACACTTTTTCGCTTAAAGCCTAAATTTTACAAAAAGTCACTCGAATCAAATCTAGACACCTCAGGAAACGTGTCAAAGGTCCCCTCGGGTCAAAATGAGCTAACCAAGCTTAGAAAAAGGGGAGAAAAAGTTGAAAAAACTATAGCGACCAAACGAGTCGTTACATCAGATACCAATTGAACCATCCCTCGTCCTCGAGCGAATAAGAGAAAAGTGGCAGAAAATACCTAAATCAATGAACAACTGGGGTTATCGGCTACGCATGTCGGACTTGGTCTCACAAGTAGCCTCCTCAACAGGATGGTGCTTCCAGTGCACCTTCACAGAAGCAATCTCTTTCGACCTCAACTTTCGAACCTGCCTATCCAAGATAGCAATAGGCTCCTCCTCATAAGTCAAATTCTCATCAAGTAATGTAGAATCCCAACGAACAATGTAGGTATCGTCGGCATAGTTCTTCTTCAGTGTAGAAACATGAAAAATCGGATGAACTCCCGCCAAGCCTGGCGGCAATGCAAACTCATAAGCTACATCACCCACACGGTCAGCAATCTCAAATGGACCAATATACCTGGGGCTCAACTTTCCCCCCTTCCCAAACCTCATAACACCCTTCATGGGTGAAACCTTCAATCGAACCCAGTCACCAACAGCAAACTCTAAATCTCGGACTTTTCGGTCTGCATACATCTTTTACCGACTCTGAGCTGCCAAAAGCTTGGCCTGAATAACTCTCACTCTATCAAGAGACTCTCTCTCAACAGATCTGTACTCCAAGGTCGAGCCTAGAATCCATCAAACCAACCAATCGGAGATCTACATCTCCTACCATACAAAGCCTCAAAAGACGTCATGCCAATACTCGAATGATAACTGTTATTGTACGCAAACTCTACAAATGGTAAGTGCTGATCCCAATGACCACAAAAATCAATAACACATGCTCTCAACATGTCCTCGAACACCTAGATGGTCCGCTCGGACTGGCCATCAGTCTGGGGATGAAAAGCTGTACTGAGATCCAATTGGGTACCTAACTCCTCATGAAACACCCTCCAGAATCGGGAAGTGAAGATAGTACCTCGATCAAACACCACAGAAATAGGAACCTCATGCAATCTCATAATATCCCGAATGTACAACTTGGCTAACTTCTCCGCGGTATAGGAAACCTGAACTGGAACAAAGTGAGCGGACTTAGTAAACCGATCAACTATCACCCAAATAGAGTCAAACTGGAAGACCCACAACAAAATTCATGGTAATCCTCTCCGACTTCCACTCGGGAATAGGCATCCTCTGAAGCACACCATCGGGTCGGCCGGTGCCGATACTCTGCCTCCGCCTCGACAATTCCCACGCGCCAGCCACGAAATCAACTATATCCCTCTTCATCTGACGCCACCAATAGTGATGTCTCAAATCACGGTACATCATAGTCGCCCCCGGATAAATGGAATAGCAAGAGCTATGAGCCTCAGACAAGATCAACTGAATCAAGTCACCAACACAAGGAATGCACACGCGTCTCTCAATCCTCAAAATGCCCTCAGAAAAAATCACGGCCTCCTTGGCCTCCCCTCTCAAAACTCTGTCTCGAATCTTATTCAACTGAGCATCCTCACACTGATGAGTCCTGATCCGATCCAATAAAGATGACCTCACCTCTATACAAGCCAAAATCCTGCCTGGGGCTGAAATATCAAGGCGAACGAAACTATTGGCTAGAGTCTGAACCTCCATGGCCAATGCACGCTCGAAAATAATCAATCGAGCTAAACACCTCATACTCACTGCCTTGCGACTCAAGGCATCAACCACCACGTTGGCCTTCCCGGGTGGTGCGACGAATGTAGATGTCATAGTCCTTCGAGAGCTCCGCGACGGCGCCGCCTAGAATTAAGACCTCTGCGGGTAAACACGTGCTGAAGACTACGGTGATCGGTGAAAACCTCACAATGGACACCGTACAAATAGTGCCTCCAAATCTTCAAAGCGAAGACCACGGCCAACAACTCCAAATCATGGGTAGGGTAATTCTTCTCATGAATCTTCAACTGACAGGAAACATAAGCTATCACCCTACCCTCCTGCATCAATACAGCACCCAAACCCACACGAGAGGCATCATAATAGATCGCAAAATCCTTAACCTCCACAGGTAATGCTAAGATCGAGGCTGAAGTCAAAAGAAGCTTGAGCTTTTGAAAGCTCTCCTCACAATCATCGACCGGAAGGAACATCCTTCGACTCAATGGTCAATGAAGCCATACAAGAAGAAAACCCTTCACGAAGCGACGGTAATAGCGCCAAACCCACAAAAACTATGAATCTCGATGTGATGAGTGGGCCTCGCCCAACCCCTCACAACCTCAATCTTATGTGGGTCAACCATAATCTCATCCTTAGACACAGCATGGCCCAAGAATGCCACAGACTCCAGCCAGAACTCACGCTTAGAAAATTTAGCAAACAAGCTAGGCTTCTTCAACAACCCAAGAACAAAACGAAGATGGCTCTCATGCTCCTCTCTACTCTTGGAATATACCAAGATATCATCAATGAACACAATCATGAAAATAATGAAAATCAAGAAATGGCCTAAAGATGATATTAATCAAAATCATAAACGCAGCCGGGGTATTCATAAGCCCAAAAGACATCACCAGAAACTCATAGTGTCCATATCTCGTCCGAAAGGTTGTCTTCGGAATATCATCCGCCTTGATCTTCAACTGGTGATAGCCTGAATGCAAATTAATGTTCAAAAATACCGAAGCACCCTAAAGCTAGTCAAACAGATCATCAATACGAGGCACAGGACACTTGTTCCGAATAGTAACCTTGTTCAGCTGGCGGTAATCAATGCACATCCTTATGGACCCATCTTTCTTCTTCACAAATAACACAGGAGCACCCCAAGGGGAGACACTCGGTCTAATGAACCCCTTGCTCAATATATCCTGTAACTGCTTCTTAAGCTCCGTCAACTCGGCAGGCGTCATTCGATATGGTGGAATAGAAATAGGGCGAGTGCCCAGATCTAAGTCAATACAGAAATTAATGTCACGATCGGGTGGCATACCCGGCAGATCAGACGGGAATACCTCCATGAACTCGCTCACAATATGGATAGACTCAAGGGGTAGAGATGCAACAGTCGTGTCTCGCACATGAGCTAAACAGGCTAAACACCCCTTATTAACTAACTTCTTTGCCTGAAGAAAGGAAATGATTTTCTTTGGAGCGGGACTAGGAGCATCCCTCCACTCGATCCTAAGAATGCCCGGCATGGCTAAGGTAACTGTCTTAGCATGACAGCCCAAGATCGCGTGATAAGGAGAAAGCTAGGACATTCCTAATATAATATCAAAGTCCATCATATTGAGAATCATCAAATCTACCCAAGTGTTGTACCCCATAAAAGTAACAAAACAAGACCGGTAAACTCGATCAACAATCCCAGAATCTCCAACGGAGTAGACACATGAACATGTATATCTATGCTATCATAAGAAAATTCCCAACAAACGGCATGATATGCAGATACATACGAATAGGTGGATCAAGGATCAAATAACACAGATGCTGCTCAATGACGGACAGAAATGGTACTTGCACAACAACGACGTACGAGGCCTGCGCTCGCCCTCGAGCCTGCCGAAAATGAGTAACAATGGGCCCCCCCGTCCGGCCCCGAGATCCCCCTCTCGCACTCTCGGGACCTACCTCTGCCGTCCCCGGGATCGCCTCGGAACCCTGAGAACCACCGCGGCCTGACTAAGCGTCGCCCCTTTGAGAAGTATCACCTCGACCACTAGACGATGTCGAAGTCCTCTATGGATGAAAATCCCTTCTGGGTCGGGAACACCACCTAGCAACATGTCCAACCTATCCACATGAAAAGCAGATCAGAGGGGACGAAGGGCCGATAAAGCGGGCGAGGGACCGGATGAAACAACCCCGTCTGCGGTGGAAAATGAACTCTCGGGAGCTCTGCGTCCGGTGTGGCTCGGGGGAAGCACAAAGGCGAATGCGGGAAAGCCGAGTATGGACGTGCGACCTAGAAGACTAACATGTGCCCCTCGAACAAGAACGACCATAACTTTCAGTCTGACGCGGCCTATTGTCACCACCACCAAATGCACGAGCCTTAAAGCCCTCAACCATAGAAGCATGCTCGATGATGGACTAGAAGGAAGCCCCCATAGACTCCATCTGAAGGCTAGGAATATGTAGAGAGCCGAATAGCCCACCAACAAAATGCCTGATCCTATCGGCCTCAGTAGAGATCAAAGGAGTGGAATAACGGTCCAGATATAGAAAGTGAGTCACATAGGTCTCCAAAGACATACCCCTCTGCTCAAGATGTAGAAACTCCTCCCTACGTGCCTCTCTCAAAGACTGGGGCACATACTTCTCAAGGAAGGCCCGATAGAACTGAATCTAAGTCAGGGGAGGGGAACCCTCAGATTCGCAAGCCATAAAATACTTTCACCAAGTCTTCGCATCACCACGAAACTAGTAAGATACATAGTCAACCCCATGGGTCTCCATGATCCCCATCCGATGTGACTCATGTATATCTTGAATGAACTCATAAGCGTCCTCAGAGGAAGTACACGAAAACCTCAGCGGCTCTAACTTCCTGAACCTCCCAATAAGATCCTGGTCAGACACGGTCATAACAGCGCCCTCCATAGGCCTAAGATCATCAACATGAGCGGGTTTCGCATCAATACAGGGAGCCATATCTGCAGCGGGGTGTGCCACCCGAGTAGGTCCCTGCTCAGGGGTCTGCGCCCCAACTCTGGTCTGTGAAACTTCGCCAGGAGTAGTAACACCAGCGGCAGCCTGCTGGGCATCAATACGAAGTAAAACCTTGGCCATAGTATCATGCATAGCCTGATCAGAAGTAACCTCGGGCTGTGTTCGTGCTGGGACCACCTCCTTAGACTCTGGAGATGGAGATCTCTCTCGCCGCTATCCCTCTTGCGGGGAGCCCCCGCCCCTAGCCGGGGCGGCCAGCGGCCTCTGGGCTCGTCGCGCCCCTCCGTCGCATCGCTCGCCTTTGGGTGCCAGCTGTAGCTGTGGGCTCTTGCACCAGACCTCGGGCCATAGTAGCTCGACTCCTCACTATCTGTGAGAGAAGCGATAAAATTCAGATACTAATATGAACTTTCCAGATACCAATTAGAATAAAGTACCACGAAAGAATGAAAACAAGTGAGATTTCCTAAATATCCTATAGCCTATCGCAGATAAGTACGGAGCTCATCGTACCGATCCACGAGACTCTACTAGAAACGCTGTTGTATTATAGACCGGGTAACCTAGGGTTCTGATACCGACCTATCACGACCCAATTTGACTAAGTCGTGCGGGCACTTATATTTTTCACCTCGATAAGCGAACCCTCAACCGAACGATAAATAAGGACATAAATAATTAATCAAGCAAGCAAAATAGAAATATTTATGTAAGTCTTACAATAATATATAATTGAGATAGTGCCGAGTAAGAAAATACCCCCAGGGTCTGGTCTAAGTTAAACAAGAGCATCTACAGGAAATAATACAAGTCTGGAATATAACAATACATCAATTTGTCTATGTCTCTGAGTAGAAAAATAAGACATAATAATAAGAGGAGTCTTCAAGCCGGCGGAAGACTAGTGCTCACCCTGGAAACTCGATGCAAATGCTGAAGGCGACAATCAGCCACGGGAAACGAAGGAAGACCCAACCTGGTACACTGCATCCATAAAAGAATGCAGCAAGTTCAGATCAGTACAAAACCACAGTACTAGTAGGTATCATAGGCCAACTAAGTATAGCTAACATAATTCAAACAATAAAGCAAGATAGGAAGATAAATCAACAAGTATAAGCCAAACATAATCGAAATCAAGTACACGTCACCACCTAATTAAAGCATCTAATCCTAATTGTGCCAAGTCTCGATATATCCAATTCGAATCCAACATCACAAGTAAAAACACCAAATCATCTCAATATAGGTCGTGATGCAATTCAATGCAATAATGTATGAATGCAATGCAATGCCATGCAAAGGTTGTGTACACATGTACTCCGGACGGAAATATCGATATCTTGGTAGCACAACCCAAGGTGACTCGTGAAGTCTAAGTGCCACATGTCCTGAATCTTTCCCCAACAGACAGACGAGATTCGGATTTTTGCCCACGGGGGTTTTCACCTGCACCACCCTGGGGGCCCACGGAATCCATGCACTCACTCAATCCATGATTTCGGGACTAACATCAGATATCGGACTCTCACATCACTCTCATTTAAAAATCGAGCTCAGCTCATCACAGTGTTTCATCAAGTACCAACAATGTATCAACAGTATATCATGAGAGTGCGTGCAATGCATGTATCAACATCAATAATCAGATCAATATCACAAGTACCAACAATGGGTACGCCAACAATATATCAGTGTCACAAGTACCAACATGGGTACGCCAATAATATATCAGTGTCACAAGTACCAACATGGGTACGCCAACAATATCATGAGAAACTACACAAGTCATATAGGTCTCTATCCTTGTATCAACATCACTCGTAAGATACTACAATATCACAATCAAGAAGGAACAACAAATTCCAATATCTACTAACAGCACGTGGCATCAAGCCAACATAATAGCACAATCAAGTCACAACACAACTGGGTGGCTAGCTCCGATCACGCAACAGGGCCCAACCTGAGATAATATCCAACCCAACTTCATACCCGAAGGTTTACATGCTTTCTCTGCTAATATCATTTAAATATATGCTTCGCAACACGAAGTCTCACCAAAGGTAAGCCATAACCTACCTGGATGGCCTAACATCAACACCAATCAATCACTCTTTAGCCTTTCCCTTCCGCTGAGCCTCAATATCAAAAAAGGCTAGGCATATTCGAAATCTAGATTAGAAATCATGAAGAACGATACCAATATTGCTATCATTCAATTTAGTTCAAATCCAACCCACGAATTTGGGGAAACGGGGCCTACAAGTTCAAAACAGGAAATTCGGGAGTAAAATATCAAATTGAGCACTAGGTGATCATAACTCAACAACTAATTACTAATTTAACTCATGGATTCACCTAATTTTGAAATTCAAGCAAAACCCCCAATTTTGGATATAAACCCAACTCTTTGATTCAAGAATTCAACTCTAATAATGGAAGATATATGATTAAAAACCTTAGATTCATCAAAATCTAGCATAACTCCATCATTTTGATCATTTAAAAGCCTTAGTAAGATGTTCATCAAATCCACTTCTATCTTCCATTACTAAGGAACTAATAAGAAAAGAGGAATCTAAGATGATTAAGAACAAGGAATTAGTAAAGAGGTTAGCAAGACTTACCACAAAGAGTTTTCCCCAAGATTCTTCTAAAACAGTCCCCAAGAGCTCAATTTTCGCAATGGTATTAAATGATAGACTAAGGTTTTATTTAATACACACTTAATGAAATAACAGGCCCGATACCTCCATGGCGGTACCGGGGCCTCAACAGCGTCGCCGCCCCGCCCCTCAAAGGCGGGAAGATGCGGGCCAAATAACGATTGGCCGCGGCGGCCATCCCGCAATTAACAACCGGTGCGGCGGGGACGACACTAGTGCCGCATTGGCGGACACCGGGTACCAGAACCCAACTAATTTTCTAAGTCTCAATCGAAATCCCAAACTACTCCCGAGGCCATCTGCTCACAAACCACATACACAGACCCGCATAAAAACACACTATGAACGTGCTCATGGCCTCGGAATTTCCAACGGAGACCTCGTTGGCCGAGTCAACCCCCCATACCTCATGTCCAATTTTCCAACCCAAGTCCCAAAATACATCCGAGTGCATTAGGAACCGAGCCAGATATACACACAAGTTCTAAACGACCATCCGGACCTCTCAAAATTGACGAATTTCTGAAAAAGGTCCGTTTACCTAAAAGTCAGCTTTAGTCAACACTTTTTCACTTAAAGCCTAAATTTTATAAAAAGTTGCCCGAATCAAATCTAAACACCTCGAGAAGCGTGTCAACAGTCCCCTCGGGTCAAAATGAGCTAACCAAGCTCAGAAAAAGAGGCAGAAAAGCCGAAAAGACTAAAACGACCCGACCAAATGGGTCGTTACAAAAGGTGAATGAATGAGTATTTTTAGCAAAATAGGTGGATGAAAAAGAGTATCTTAGTCAAAACCTCTCTATAACAGCTTAGTTGGGTCAATATTTTTTATTGTTATAGAGAATAACTGTTATAAACCTATTACAGCATTTTACATTTAAATAGTAGTTGGCTGTTATAGGCAAAAAAGATGCATATTAACTTTTTAAAGTTATAAAAATAACAAAATTATTTCAATTTTAAATCTCAAAGATATGCACTTTACTAACTAAACATTAAAGAAAGTTAATACAATTTCAATAAATTCATAACTGAATATATAAAGTTTTAAGCTCTAAGGCACACATTTTAAATCTACTTGAAAATTAAATTCTTTCAAGTTTGATGGAAGAAATTTATAATTGTAGCTTGTTTTGTGAATTTCAATCTCTTAGTGGTGATATAACGCTTGTTCACCTTTTCAAAGAAATTATTTATAAATAAATATACAAGACAATGATATTTTTAAATTACAAATATGTATTCATATGTAATATTTTGTCATAAATATAGTATATTAAAGTGTCACACTACATATTTGGTCAAAATCTCTACAATTATTATTAGTAATCATAGATATTGTATTTTTATCTAGGTACATTTTCGGATAGCCTAGGTGTATTTTTGGTGCTTTTCTGTCAAATCAAAAGGACCCAACTTTTAGTAAAGTAACTTCAAATTAGTTTCCTTCCTCTTCTAAAAGAATATAAATATAGAAAAAGAATAACAAATCTATATCATATTGAAAGCGCAAAGGTCCTTAGAAATGTTGATTGAATTTTTTGTTCTTTATTAAAAGACTCCATAATAGACAAAATTGTCATTTACTATTTCCCTAAATATATGTATAATTATACATAAACACTAATAATATATATTTTTGGAAAAATAAAAAAACCCACCGTTTTTTTTTTTGGTATATTCAGGTTATATGAATTTGTTCGTTATTTCAATTGGGTAGAAGTTTGTTTCCTATATCTATTAGTTAAAGTGCATATAACATCCATTAGATTTTACTAATAACAATTTAGATCTAATTTAAAGTCTTTTAATAGTGAAGTTTACCATGCCATGGAAACCAAATTTATAGCACAATTGCACAAGTAAGGATATATTTTTAAATATTCTATAATAATTATGCTTGGTTTTGTTAAAGAAAGTCCTTATTTCCTTTGATTTCATTCTAAATTTGGAGACTTGAAGAAGTCTCTCTATGAGTGTATTCTAAGTAAATTAGGAGACTTGAAGACATAGCCAGCTATATAAGTGTTTCCGGGGAAATTTATGCTTGTCCGATTTGTTTTGTAGTTTGTTTTGGTTTGATTTAGGTTTAAATTCTTATTTTTGATTTATTCATTGCAGAACTTTCAATTTCAAAACTCCCTTGAGAAAACCTACTTTGTTAATTTTTTTGTTGTGCTCTCCTTGCTTTTACTAGCAATCTAAAGGGCAAAGGACACCTTTAATTCGAACAATTCCAGTTTCTTTTTAGTTCTAAGAGTCATGCACTTTCAATTCCTTCCAGTTTAATAGCCTGTTTGGCCAAGCTTATTTTTCCCCCAAAAGTAATTATTTTTTCAATAAATGCTTATTTAAAAAAGGTGAGGTGTTTGACCAAATTTTTGGGAAAAAATAAGTGCTTTTGGGAGTAGCAGAAGCAGTTTTTCAGAAGCTAACAAAAATAGCTTTTGCCCAAAAGCACTTTTTTGAAAAGTACTTTTGAGAAAAATACATATAGAAGCACTTTTTAAAAGCTTGATCAAACACTAATTGTTGATCAAAAGTAATTTTTAAATTAATTGGCCAAACACAAACTACTTTTAGCTAAAAGTACTTTTTTAAAAAGTACTTTTTAAAATAAGTTGTTTTTAGAAGTTTGGCCAAACAGGCTATAATTGTTCTTATTTAAGTTTATTAGGAGTATATTTTTTCTTTTTAAAAAAAAAAAGGTTTAACCGTGTAGGAGACCTTGTGTAAATACAAATAGATCTTATTAAAAAGGAACAAATTGGACATAGGATACTTGGTTTGTTTTAGCTTTGTCTTTTGATGTAGAAGGGCCTAACAGTAAGAAGCCGACTCATTTTGTTTGAAATTGTGCTTTTCTCATGCAGGTTGACTGCTAACCGCTTATATAATCAAACAGCAATAATGGAAGGCGTGCATAAATTTCTTGACCGTCTTTATAACTTTTTCATTCATAATTCTGTCTATTATTCGTAGTTCAGATTGTTTACCCGTAAAAATGGTAACAATTAAATTTGTTAGTGGTTTACAAGATATGTGGTTTGATTAATCGGTTACGTATAACAATACTAAGCAAACGGTAAACATATATTGATGAATAATAGTAAATAAAGCTTAAGAAATCAAATTTGTAAACTCTGAGAACTGGTCCGGTTTTGGAGATTGGTTCTTTAACCCGAGCCAATCACTTAAGAAAGTTCCACTGCCTCCTTTTCAAATTACAAGTGAGAAGAATAATCAAAAGCTAACCTCAAAATAAAGGGGGTACACCCCTATTTATAGTTACAAATAGATGGGCCTTAATACAATCTAAAAAAGGCCTTTGTAAGAAAACCCTAAAATGGATAAGGCGGGGGTCCGTACGGTCATTCTGACACCCGTATTGTTGTCAGCGCAAATGGCGGAACGGCCAGGTGACGCGTGGCTTGGCCCATAACAGATACTCCGAACCTATGTTGAGTGTGTTCGCTTCAGGCTCGAGCTTTCTGTGCTTATCAACATACCCTCGATTTTGACACTTAGTTGAATGAACTCACAACCCCTCGGTCCTCGTTCCCTTCGATGGCCAACGACCTCATTCTTCTTCGATCTCGTACCGGACAGCTATAACATTTACTTTGATTTTCACCGAATACAAATTGCTTCGGTTTTTACTGTATACAGATAGTCCCCACACTTCTCGGATCAAAGTTTCATCCAAGTGATGGGAAGTGGAACGATTATCTCGGTGACTTCCTTAGTAAGCCTCTTCTTTGAGAACAGGTAGGAAATGAAACATCCTTTCATGTCATGTCTCTCTGACTTAGGACACGTGTCTCCTTTTGGTTGGACGACTTCGGTAACCGCCTCAATTTTTTTTTTTATTTAAGGCGTTATAGTGATTTCATTTTTCACTTTTCACCTTTCGTTTTTTTTTTTTTTTTTTCACTTACCTCTTGATCATCTCACTTACCTTGTTCTGTTCTCGCTTCGTCTTGAATCTTGTTCTGAAATTCTGTGTCTTCAAAAATTCGTTGAGAAAATTTATCCGAGGTCTCAAAATCTTCTCCATATTTTGGTAAATCTTCTTTAACCCTTCTTAACTTCATCTGTTCATCTCCAAATCTTCATAGCTTCATATTTTTAGCCTTCAAACCTTTATATCTTCATCTCCAGATCTTCAAATCTTCATATCTTCATATCCCTAATCTTCTAAACTCAAGAAATGGCAACGAACACCGACTCTACTTCCCAAAACATTCCTTCGATTTCTTCTCGAATACCGAGCCTATCGCCAACCCCGGAGACAAAGCTCAAACCAGCTCCTTCGAACCTACGACCAAAGACATAATCCCCTCGAGATACAATTTCAACCACGAATTCGCCGTTGAAACGGCTGTAAAGAAATCTTACCGGGTTTTTGACGTGAGACGTTACCTATCATCAATCAGAGAGTCACATCTTCCCAAAGTTCGAACTGAATATGGCTGGGATAACTACCCCATAAAGATTATTGCTCCCGGTGATGACGAATCAATTATCGACTTTAAGGAGGGGTTTTTATATGTTTATACATACCCTTTCACCTTCAAGCTTAACCCTTCAATAGATCCGGTTATCCTTGAGATGTCCCAAACATATGAAGTATGCCTCGCTCAAATAGGCTCGAACATTTGGAGGATCGCGGCCTGCCTCCGTCTTTTGGCAGATAATGCCAACATTAACTTCACCCTGCACCATATGATCCGACTATATTACCAGAGGATCTTCCATGGCGGAGTTATAAATCTCGCCAAATGAGGGAGGAACCCCATTCTTTCCTACGTCGATGAGAACAAGGATTGAGGCTGGTACGAATGTTTTGTCTGAGTTAGGACCATGGACATTATACCCGAGGAATACATGACTTTCCCCAAAAGGTGGAACGACAAACATAAGTTTCATAGGACCTATCTCCCTTTTACATGCCTTTGAGCATTTCTTCTAACTATTCTTGATGTTTGAGCTGACGGATGGCTCCCGGAAGCGATCCTTGAATTTGCTAGGTGGATCAAAAATATTATCAGCCAACATTCGCACAAAAAGCGGACATGGAAAGATCTGTCCCGTGACCTATGGTCAGCACAAGATCATGGTATCCTTTTCTTCCCTTAGTTCTTGTTATTTTCTTTCGTTCAAGTTTCTCCGATTTAATCCTTCGATATTCAAGTTTGGGCAGACGCTCTTCGACCCCACGGCCCGCACCAGAGGACGAACCCACCACACCGGGTTCAGATTTTGATATTTCGGGATCAGCACGGCTCATTGCCGAGGCTAAAAAGAAAAAGAAGAAACCCAAGTCTAGGGGTCAGAAAAGAAAGAAAGGCTCGAAGGATGCTGCAGGTGTATCCGAAGCTCGAGGTCTGAGGGATGACCCCGATGACGACATTTGGATTGTGAACATCGGGTCAGACCCTTCTGTTGCTGCTGCTACGGGGTCGAGACAACTTCGGTGGAGGTCCTGGAGGGGAGTGCAGCGGCTGATTTGCCGAGCTCAGCCACAGGTGGGGAGGTTGAGACCCCTTTCCCCCGGATAACCGAATATCTCCAAGCGCCGATTCCCATAAGGGCCGTCGAGCTAATCGATGTTACTGGCGACATTTTAACTGAGGCGGCGCCTTTGCTAAAAAGGGCCACAAAACAACTTCGAGGGCCAAAACACCTTCAAGGGCCGAAACAACTTCACCTCCCCCTCCTGCTCCATCCTTGGAGCAGGAGAATTTTGATGACATGTTTGTTGATAATCCTCCTGCAACCACGGAAGCCTCGGGGTTTGGACACCTTCTTATTCCACAAGCATCAAGGAGACCTACTAGGTCCACTGAGTCAGGTTCGAGGTGCAGACTTGTAGATATTTTTTCGACTCCAAGTGCAGAACCGAGGAAGACCAGGTCGACCATGGTCACCATTCCTGAAGATTGCAATTTTTTGTCTCGCCCCTTGGGGGTGGCTAGTTATCTATGACTTGTTGTGTCGGAGTCCGACAAAGAGAAGATGGACGGGCTTTCGTGGCAATGCCTTCTCAACGAGGGTATGCATGCTGGCAATCGGGTGAGCACTTTTTCTCCCTCCTTCCAACAAGTTTTAATTTATTTGGTGTAACTTTCACTGTCTGTCGATATCTAACCTTGTTTATTTTATTTTTGCAGGCTGTCGTGCTTGTGAACGAAGGTTTTCTTCGAGCTCAGCATGAGATTGATGATTTATGAGCCCAGTTAGATGCTCAGGGCCAGAGACTGAGAAGTTCAAACTTCTCTTTCAACAAAAAGAAGATCAACTGAATCAAGTCGTTGCTCCTCCGACCCTCCGAGCCGAACTTGAAAAATGATCTTGATGAAGGAGAACCTTCGGTTGAAAAATGAGCTTGATGAAACAGTTGAAAAGAACAAAGTCCTGGAAGAGGACAATAAGCAGCCTAGCCGAGGGTACTCCGAGTATGCCATAAAGCTCGGTGAGTTAGAGGCCACTATTTCCCAATTGGGGTAGGGACTGGATTCCGTAAAAGGTGAGACTGCAACTATGGAGGAGAAATTTAAGCAGCTCGAGTCTGAAAGGGTCAGTGAAAAGGAAGCCTTAAAGGTTGCCCAAGAGAAAGCCGAGACTCGAGCCCAGGCCAATGAGAAACTCAAGAGCAACCTCGAGGCCGCTATTCGAGACAATGACGGACTTCAGGCCAAGCTAGTTGCCTCCAATGACGTTCGGATTGCTTTGAGCGATATGAGGTCCGAGTTGGAGGAAAAAATAAAAAAGGCTCAGGCCGACCTGAAGGAAGATCATGAAGAAATTGAACCTACCGAGGCTCGATCCACCCTTTTAGTAGAATATGAGAAGTGGAAGTCTCGAAGGTCTACGCTCACGGCATTGTGGATATCCCTGCTCGGATTGCCGAGGCAAAGATAGTCGAGGATAGAGCCAAGAAAGCACTCGAAGATAGCTCCGAGAAAGACCTTGAAGGGTCCGGGTTTGATGACTCGGGCTCTTCTTTGACAGAGTAAATAGGCTCATAGGACCTTTGTATTTTGTTTTTGATCTTTGTAATTTTCACAAGTGTAAGCTTCGACCCTTCATGACATATAAAATTTGTATGGGCTTTTCTTTTGCCAGTATTTCTTTCGATCGTTTCTGATACTTAGTCATGTGAGACTTCGAACAGATCTTTAAGTCGGATAGAATTTATGATATTGTTCCGTATTGATATTGTTTCATTGAAAACGGCTGAGGTTCGACCTTAAGCCCTTAACAATTTTTATCTTAGGAAAACGAGCCAACTTAACTTTTGAGTTTTGGGCTTTACTTTAATCGGTTTCTGTTCAATCGATATCTTATTGAGGGCTTGTTCGCGGGGGCCTTTTTATGCTTTGTGAATTCGGACGTCTCCGAACCACTTCGGGCATTTAAGTCGTGGTCTTTAATTACTCGACCTTCTTTCAATTGTTTGAATTCTTTATAAGTTGGGATCGGTTAATTATAACCTTAGTGCCTTCATCTATTTTGTGACGGCAGTCCCCAGTCGAGGGTAGCCCATGGGCTTTAATAAATAGTTACTCTCGTGTACATTCATAAAAGGGCACATTTGGAGCGTACTTTTACCGAAGTATTTTTCTTCATATTTCAAATATTTGTCTTGTACAAGAAACTAAGGACTTCATCCGACCTCTTCTACCTTTGCTGTAGCAACACTATTTGGGCATGATTCATTCGATCGTTTGGCCCTTACAACGAAACCTAATGCAGAAGGCTCGGCCAATAAGAAACAAAAATTGATTCGACTTTGACTTCTCTTCTTCGCTTCTTTGAGCTTTCTTCGATCTTGTTATTCCTGGTGAGGGTATCATAGCCCCCTAGTGTTTGTGTGTGAAATATGAGCAGAGAAACACTATAGAAAATGAAATTGTTGAATCTCCAGTCCCAACACTTTACTGGTCTTCGAGTCCCCGGCACTTAGCCCGATTTTTGCATTTTTAAAGTAACACGTTGTACATTGTTGCCTCATTAAAAACCTTGCCGGAAAACCCACTTCGGGATAAAATCGAGCTAAGGAAAAGAGTGCAACACGTGTTTTCAGACCTAATTCTACTATCTTCGAATTTTACTCCGATTTGACCCTGCAAAGAAAAAGGTGAGAATTATTGAAATTCACAAAGGGTTAGTAGCTCGTACCTTAGCAATAATATTTCTTCAAGTGTGCTACGTTCCAGTTGTTGTGCAGCTGTTGGCCGTCTCCGGTTTCCAATTGATATGATCCTTTGCCGGTTATTCCGGTTATCTTATACGGTCCTTCCCAGTTCGGGCCCAGTTTTTCATCATCGGGATTCTTAGTGTGCAGGGTAATTTTTCGAAGCACTAAGTCCCCAACTTGGAAATGCCAAAGGTTCGTTCTTCGATTGTAATATCTCCCCATTCGTTGTTTTTGAGCTTCTAAACGGACCAGCACATTCTCGCGGAGTTCATCTACTAAGTCATGCTTTACGGCCATAACCTTTTCATTTGACTCATTTTTCACATACCGGAACCTTAGGGTCGGTTCTCCGACTTCTATAGCAATTAAAGCCTCGGCACCATAAACTAGAGAAAATGGTGTTTCTCCAGTACTTGACTTCGACGTCATTCTGTAGGCCCATAGTACCTCCGGCAAAACTTCCTTCCACTTGTGTTTTGATGACTCTAGTCGCTTTCTTAGATTTTGAATTATGGTCTTATTCGTCGACTCCGCTTGTCCGTTTGCACTCGGGTGATATGGAGTTGACAAAATCTTCTTGATCTTCAATCCATCAAGGAATTCATTTACTTTATCACTTATGAATTTTCGACCGTTGTCGCAAGTTATCTCGGCAGGAATGCCGAACCGACAGACGATATGGTCCAAAATGAAGTTAATGACTTCCTTCTCTCTAACTTTCTCGAAGTCTTGCGCTTCAACCTATTTGGAAAAATAGTCAGTCATAAATAAAATGAACCGAGCCTTACCTGGAGCCCATGGCAAAGGACCGACAATGTCCATTCCCCATTTCATGAATGGCCAAGGGGATAAGACCGGATGAAGCAACTCCCCGGCTAGTGTATCATCGGTGCGTGCCTTTGGCACCCATCACATTTTTGGACAAAATTTTTTGCGTCCTTCTCCATCCGTTCCAGTAATAACCTGCCCTAGTTATGTTTTGGACCAAAGCTTCGGCTCCCGAATGATTATCGTAGGTTCCTTCGTGGATCTCCCGCATCACATAATCTTTTTCTCCAGGCCCCAAGCATTTAGCCAAAGGTCCGTAGAAAGATCGGCGATACAACTGGTCATCGACCAAGCAGAATCTCGCAGCTTTGGTTCGAAGGGACCTCGATTCCTTAGGGTCTGTTGGGAGCTTCCCTTCTCGCAAGTAGTCAATGTATTTATTGCGCCAATCCCATGTCAAGCTCATTGTATTTATGTCGGCGTGGCCATTTTCTATTGCCTAGTTCATCAACTGAACGACCGTGCCAGAATTGAATTCCTTCGCTCCGACCGGTGAGCCTAAGTTGGCCAATGCATCTATTTCATTGTTTTGCTCCCTCGGCACATGCTGCGTAGTCCATTCTTTGAATTGGTGTAGGACTACTTGAATTTTCTCTAGGTATCTCTGCATTCGTTCATCTTTGACTTCGAAAACACCGTTGACTTGGTTCACAACCAGGAGGGAGTCACACTTTGCTTCGATGACTTCAGCCCCTAAACTTCGAGCCAATTCCAAACCTGCAATCATAGCCTCATACTCGGCTTCATTGTTAGTCAATTTTAAAGTTCTAATTGATTGTCGAATAATATCACCTGTGGGGGCCTTAAGAACAATCCCCAATCCGCACCCTTTCACGTTCGATGCTCCATCCGTGTACAGGGTCCAGATTCCTGCGGTTTTCTTCGAGGTTAGCAAAAGCTTTTTTTCTACCTCAGGAACCATTGCCGGAGTAAAATCCGCTATAAAGTCGGCCAAGATTTGGGATTTTATAGCCGTTCTAGGTTTATTGTCGATATCATAACCGCTTATTTCTACGGCCCATTTCGTCAACCTTCCTGACAACTCCGATTTATGCATGATATTTTTTAACGGGTAAGTAGTCACTACACATATGGGGTGACATTGAAAATAAGGTTTCAGTTTCCTAGAAGCACTTACCAAGGCTAATGCTAATTTTTCGAGGTGAGGATAACGAGTCTCTGCATCCCTTAATGTTCTACTTACATAATAGATAGGGAATTGCGTACCTTCTTCTTCTCGGATCAAGACGCCACTTACCGCAACCTCGGATACTGCTAGATATAAGAATAGTTGTTCATCTGCCTTCGGTGTGTGCAGCAAAGGTGGACTTGATAGGTATCGTTTCAAATCTTCCAAAGCTCTTTGACATTCCGATGTCCACACAAAGTCATTCTTCTTCCTTAGCAATGAAAAGAAATGGTGAGTTTTATTCGAAGACCTTGAAATGAACCGGCTCAGAACCGTTATTCTTCCGGTTAACCTTTGCACTGCCTTCACGTTGTTAACCACTTCGATGTCTTCAATGGCCTTAATTTTTTCCAGGTTGATTTCAATCCCTCGGTTCGACACCATGAAGCCTAAGAACTTCCTTGATCTAACGCCGAAGGCACACTTCTCCAAGTTTAGCTTCATGTTGTATTTGCGAAGTATGTCGAAGGTTTCCTGCAAATGCTTTAAATGGTCCTCTGTTTCTAGGGACTTAACTAGCATGTCATCAATATAAACCTCCATTATTTTACCTATTTGTTCTTCGAACATTCGGTTAACTAGGCGACGGTAAGTTGCACCGGTGTTTTTTAATCCGAATGGCATTACATTATAGCAATAAGTCCCATATCGGGTTATAAAAGAAGTTTTCCCTTGATCCTCTAGATCCATCCGAATCTGGTTGTACCCGGAGTAGGCATCGAGAAAACTTAACATCTCATGCCCGGCCATCGCATCGATCATTCGATCAATGTGAGGCATAGGGAATGAATCCTTCGGGCATGCTTTGTTCAGATCCTTATAATCAACACACATTCTAAATTTATTATCGTTCTTCGGTGCGACAAGACATTAGCTAACCAGTTTGGGTATTTAACCTCCCGGATGGAACCTATTTTTAAAAGCTTTGTTACCTCTTCTTTGACGAAGGCATGCTTTACTTCGTCCATTAGTCTTATTTTCTGTTTCATCGGGGAAATTTTTTTATCGAGGCTTGACTTATGTGTTTTTACTTCTGGTGGCACACCTGTCATGTCTAAATGGGAACATACAAAACAATCGGCGTTAGCTTGAAAAATTTAATTAACTTACGCCTGAGCTCCGAGGTTAACCCTGTGCCCAGGTATACCTTTTTGTCCGGCAAGTGTACAAACAAGATAATCTGTTCCAGCTCCTCTATGGTAGACTTGTTTGCATCCAAATCATCCGATAGCACGAACGATCTGGGCACACCGAAATCATCTTCTTCGAAGCGTGGGCTCATCTCCTCCTTTTCTTCATCCAAGCTGACCGCGCCTCCATTCTTTAATTGCTATTTAGTATCCTTGCCTTTGGTTGATTCAACAGCTTTTTAGACCGGTTCCTTCTGAATGAGGGGTGCTTCTTCGACCGCGAACATCTCCTTTGCCGCGGGTTGCTCACCATGGACCGTTTTTATCCCATTCGAGGTCGGGAATTTTAACATTTGATGCAATGTCGAGGGTACTACCCTCATGCTATGAATCCAAGGTCTACCAAGCAACGCACTATATTTCATCTCACCCTCGATGACAAAGAACACCGTTTCTTTGAATAGTCCCGGCGATTTTTACCGGCAAAGAGATTTCTCCCTTAGTAGTTTCGCTTGCCATATTGAATCTGCTGAGAACCGAGCTATCGGAACAACTTGGTCCAACAGCCCCAGTTGTTCTACTACTCTCCATTAGATAATATTAGCCGAACTACCTGGATCAATCAAAATACATTTAACTTGAGATTTAAAAATAAGGATAGAAATTACCATCGCATCATTGTGTGGCTGAATGATGCCTTCGGCATCCTCATCGTTGAAGGAAATAGATCCTTCGGGTGCATAATCCTTGGTCCGCTTCTCTCGAACAATTAAAACCTTTGTCCTCTTCATCATTGGTTCTCGTGGCATATTTGTTCCTCCGATTATCATATTGATCACATGTTGTGGCTCCACGGGCTAGACCTGTTTGTGATTTTCTCTGTCTTTGTAGTATCCTTTGGCTCGGTCACTCAAAAATTCACCAAGGTGACTATTTCTTAATAACCGAGCCACATCCGCTCTCAATTGGCGACAGTCCTCGGTCCTATGGCCATGAGTCCCATGATACTCACACATCATGCTTGAATCTCTTTGAGCTGGATCGGATCTTAATGGTGTCGGCCACCTGGCATCCTTGATATGGCCAATGGCCGAGACAAGATCTGTGGTGTTAATGTTGAAGTTGTACTATAATAACCTCAGGCTGTCGCCATTGTTGGCTGACCCACCGACATCACCTTTAAATAGCAAACCTCGACTTCTCGATCCGCGATCAGCTCGCCTGTCACCTCTACTCGAAAGATGACTAGGGCCGCTTCTTCCCTTATCCGTCCTAAAGCTGGATTTCTCCGGTTGAGCATACGGTCGGTACCTATCCTTCGATGGCCTTATCTCTCGTTCAAAATTCCTCCTCGACCTCTCAAAATTCTTACCTCCATTTATCGGACCGGGGGGGAGTTCAAGTTGATCATCCTCTACCCGAATCTTGGATTCGTATACATGTTATGGACATCGGCCCAAGTTACTGCCTCGTATTCTAACAAATTTTCCTCTAATTTGAACGAGGTAGTTGAGCTTCGGGGATTGAGACCTAGTAAAGGCTTAAGCTGCCCATTCTTCCGGGACCGGAGGGAGTTCCATTCGTTCCCTTTGGAACCTATTCACAAACTCTCGGAGCAACTCATTATCTCTTTGGGTGATTCTGAAAATGTCCGTTTTTCTTGCTTGCACCTTCTTGGCCCCGACATGGGCTTTGATAAACGCATCTGCGAGCATTTCAAAAGAAATGATGGAATGCTCGGGCAAATGGTCGTACCAGGTCAGAGCCCCTTTGGATAGTGTTTCACCGAACTTTTTTAATAATACTGATTCGATCTCATCCTCTTCAACGTCGTTGCCTTTTATGACACAAGTATACGAGGTCATATGCTCCTGCGGGTCTGTCGTCCAATCATATTTCGGGATACCTGGCATCTTGAACCTTTTCGGGATCAACTTCGGGGCTGCACTCAGAGGGAAAGGCCTTTGAATGTATCTCCTTGAGACTGGTCCTTTTAGGATCGGGGGTGCCCCTCGGATCTGATCCACTCGAGAGTTCTACGTTTCGACCCTTTTCTCAGTGGATTCGACCCATTTAGACAATGTTTGGAGAATTTTTAGGACCTCGGTAGATGCACCTGACCCCGATCTGTTATTGCTATCAACTACTCGGGCTTCCTCTCGCCTTGGCTCGGTAGCTTAATTTGGCTTTGCCGACGTTGTTCCATTGTCTTTCTTTTGGAGCTGAGCTATAGCCACCTGTTGTTCCTGTAACATTTCAAATATCAAACGTAAGCTAATTTCATCCGCGACATCCGGCTTCTTTCGGGCTTGTGCCTGAAGCAAAGTAGCTGAATTGTTGCTATTTAAAAGATCTGTGGCCGGAAGGGCGGCATTGTCCTGGTTGACGGTATTCTGGTTAAGGCCTTCGATCGAGTTGACAGCATTTGGGTTGGCTGGGTCAGCAGGGGGTGTGTTCGTGTTTGGTAGCTCGGTGTTGGTGTCGTTTTCAGCGACTATCTCGTTGTTATTCACGAGTTCGGATTGACCACTGCATAGCATCTCGAATGTATCTGAAACACAAACTTTCAAAGAACAAGTGAAAGAGGGAGTTGTAAATTAATCACCACTATTATCCTAGACCCCACGGTGGGCGCCAAACTGTTTACCCGTAAAAATGGTAACAATTAAATTTGTAAGTGGTTTATAGGATATGTGGTTTGATTAATAGGTTACATATAACAATACTAAGCAAATGGTAAACGTATATTGATGAATAATAGTAAATAAAGCTTTAGAAACCAAGTTAGTAAACTCTGAGAACTGGTCCTGTTTTGGAGATTGCTTCTTTAACCCGAGCTAATCACTTAAGAAGGTTCCATTGCCTCCTTTTCAGATTACAAGTAAGAAGAATAATGAAAAGCTAACCTCAAAATAAAGGGGGTACACCCCTATTTATAGCTACAAATAGATGGGCCTTAGTACAATATAAAAAAGGCCTTTGTAAGAAAACCCTAAAATGGATAATGCGGCATCCGTATGGTCATTCTGACACCCGTACTGTTGTCAGCGCAAATGGCGGAACGGTCAAGTGACGCGTGGCCTGGCCCATAACGGATACTCCGAACCTATGTTGAGTGTGTTCGCTTCAGGCTCGGGTTTTATGTACTTATCTACATATCCTCGGTTTTGACACTCAGCTGAATGAACTCACAACCCCTCGTTCCTCGTTCCCTTCGATTGCCAACGACCTCATTCTTCTTCGATCTAGTACCGGACAGCTATAACTTTTTCTCCGGTTCTTATCGAATAAAAATTGCTTTGGTTTTTACTGTATACACAGATATAATTATTCTTTTATGTTTATCAACTCACGTCTCGATTAATATCATATCAATTTTGATTGAAGATCAAGTCGGATCAATTCATTTTAATTAAAAAGCTACAATGGGAGATATGCTTAAATTTATTCACCTATCTATTATCAGTGGTTCAGATAATTTTTTTTTTCATATTTATCAACTCACGTCTCGATTAATATCATATCAATTCTGATGGCAAATCGGGATGAGTCCATTCTTTTTTATTGAGTTTTTATTTATTAGATTTTAAAAAAGGGTTTTATTTATTAGTTTCTTTTTTGGAATTTTCTTTATGTTAGCATACTCAAAGTATAATGATCTTTCTGTTAGAAAAGATAGTTTAGTGATTTTAGTGGGAAAAAATAATATAATGCGATCATCCATAAAATTTACTTGAGAAAAAAAAAGAGAAGAAGAGAACAACTGGGAATCTCCTTTAATTAATATTAAGATTTGCTTAAGCACGAAGCACCTTAGCGAAATGTCGTTCGTCTTTTTTTTAACCTTCAAGAATAGTATTTACATTAGGTAAAATTGTTATTTAATTATATTTCCTATTTATTAGGATTTTGAGATCAACTAAGATTTTGTGTATCAAATATTTGCTTATTTTAAGCTAGGTTGGAAGTTCTAACATTTAGAACTTTAAAATCTATTGAGATTTTACTTCAAACTTCAAATAAAATTGTAAATATTTAAGGCTTTGAACATATTTAAATTCTGAAATCAATTACTATATTTTTATACTTTGAGTTTAAGTAATTATTTTTGTTCGGTAAATAACACTGCCAAAACATTGTCCGGCCGAAAATTGCACTTTTTTTGAGCTTTGGCTTTCATTTTGTAACATAATTTAAACAAATTAAAATATTTATTATGTTAAAAAGGTAATACCATTTTTTTTTTGGTCGAAAGGGGAAATTTTATTTCAACCATGTATGATAATTACAAAGCCACTAGCTCATGGGACTCTAGAGCTAGATCTCATCCATATCTTTTTTTCTATCTATACAAGATCTAGAGAACTACTTTTAACCAGGGAAATAGTTTAGTTTCTCCAGTATACTTATCCACTTCTTCTGTCTTTGTCCTCTGATGTGAAGCTGCAGAACAATCTCTTTAATTCTGAACCTATAGTCTTTGCTTATTCGCTGAAATCTCCTGTTGTTTCGTTCGGACCAGATATGGTATATTGTTGCTGCAAACTTAAAAACTCGTAATCCCAGCTTTTGGCCTGTTTCCACTAGCCCTTTTTTATATCTATTGCACTTCAGTAGTCCAGTCTTGGACCTGTCTTCTTTCTCCCATCCAGTTGAGCAGACCACTCCAAATCAATTTTGAGTAAGTACAGGAGAAGAACAAGTGTGTAAGAGTCTCTTCTGATGTTAAGTTGCACAAGACACACTCTTTTGGTACTTGGATTCCCCACTTCTGCAACCTGTCACCTGTCGCCAATCTACCTTGTATGGCTAGCCATGTAATAAATTGGTGTCTTGGTATTAGGTGTTGTCCCAACACCAAGCTCTTCCATTGGGGTATGAAGGATCTGTAAGTCGTTTTGATACTAAATTTTCCTTTGGTACAGCAGTTCTGAAAGGTAGTTGCAGCATCAAAGTTTATGAACCAACCTCTAGCATCAATAACTTTTCTGACAACCCAGCAGGCTTGTTTTGGGGTGAGCATAGAGTTGATGTCCTGATTTTTTATGTAGAAAGTGTGTACCCATCTTATCCATAGAGTGTCTTGCTTAGCACTAATAGCCCACAATAGTTTGCAAATTACTGCTTTATTCCACCAGCAGAAATCAGTAAGGTTTAAGCCCCCAGCTGATCTTGGCATACATAGATTGTCCTAGGTCACTAGTGCTTTCCTTGAGTTTTCATGACCTCCTGTCCAAAGAAATATTCTGCATACACTTGTTACCAACTTTATTACTTTCTTTGGTAGAAGGAACACTTGAGCCCAGTAAGTTTGCATTTCAAACAGCACACTTTGAATTAACTGGGCTCTACCACTGTACGATAGAAATTTGGTGGACCAACACCTCACCCTTGCTAGCATTCTTTCTACAATTGGCATACATTGCTGTATAGTGATCTTCCTAGCAGATAAGGGCACACCCAAATACTTGAATGGCATTTCACCAAGAGCAAATTGCATTTCTTCTAGGATCTGATCCCTGAATTCCATAGAAGTACTAGCCATGTACAGAGAACTTTTTTCCATATTAGCTTTAAGTCCAGATACATCAGAGAAATGATTAAAAGCCTGTAGCATGGCTTGGATTGATTTTCTATCAGCCTTACAGCACATTATCAAGTCATCAAGAAACAGATATGTGCCAAATTCATTTTTACACATCTAGGGTGGTACTTAAATTTGGATTGTGTTTAAGTTGTCTAAGTGACCTGTTGAGATACTCCATTACTAGGACAAAAAGGTAAGGGGACATGGGATCCCCTTGCCTAAGCCCTTTTTTTGCTTGAAATTTAGGAGTCAGCCCCTCATTAATCAGCAGGGAGTAACTAACTGTTGTAACACACTCCATAATCAGTCTAACAAACTTATTAGGAAAGCCAAATTCCAACAGAATCATCCTCAAGAATTCCCATTCAACCGAATCATATGCCTTCCTTATATCCACTTTTATGAGACATCTGGCAGAAACTCCCTTTTGGGAGTACCCTTTCACTAATTCATGGGCCACAATGACATTATCCAGTATGTTTCGCCCTTCAATAAAAGCAGATTGAGATGGACCAACTAAGCTGTCCACTACTAGTTTGAGCTTGGCTCAATAACTTTGCAATTAACTTATGCATCGTCGAGCAACAAGCTATGGGTCTAAATTCCCTAACATAAGTGGGATTAGGGACTTTAGGAACTAATGTCACTGTAGTACAGTTAATTTCCTTCAGCAGTTTACCATTGTCAAAGAAATCTAGAACAGCAGTAGTTATCTCATTATTCATCGTGTCCCGTACCTCTTTGAAAAATTCGCCGGAAATCCATCTACCCTGTGTGATTTATCCGTGAAAGAGCTCTTGAGTGTTTCCCTCACTTCTTGACTAGTGACAAGCTGCATTAGGAGTTGCTGCTGATCATAGTTCAGGCAGGGCCCATCTCTAGCTATCCTGATGTCGATGCAGGGTAGCTCCTCAGCAGATGTTCCCAACAGCCCTCGAAAAAACTGAGTAAATTCTTGCTGCACTAGTTGGGGATCTGTCAATAATAATCCCTGCTCATTGCATATGGATGAAATCCTGTTTTTAGCTTGTCGAGCCTTGAGAGATGCATGGAAATACTTTGTGTTTGAGTCACCATGAGCAATCCATGTAACTTTAGATCTTTGTCTCAGCACCCTTTCATGTATGTGACTCCAGTACTCCAGCTGTGAGATTAACTCCCTTTCCTCCCGAATTAGTTGGGGATTGAACAGGTCATTCTCTAATTCCTCCTGATTTCTGGCAACAAGTCCCTGAAGATTAGCTAGTTTCCCATCCAGTGAGGACATGGCCTTATTCATCTGCTTAGTATCTTGTTGAATCCCTTTAAGTTTTTGCCAAACTCTGAACATGGCATGGCCTGTTATTTTCTTACCCCAGTTATCAAAGTCTGCTCTTCTTAATGGTTCATATACTAATAAGACATTGAGCATCCTGTAAGGTTTAGGTAGTTGGTACCTATCCACCTTAGTCCTGATAAGGATGGGAGAGTGATCAGAACAGTGTGGATTGTAGTAGTGAGCTTCAAGACTACTGTAAGCCATGAACCAAAGATCATTCCCAAAAGCCCAATCTATCAGACTATATATTCTAACCTCTGCATCTCTTTTATTACTCCATGAGAACTGACAACCCTTCCTGTTTAACTGTCCCAGGCCAGCATCTTGAATGCAGTCTTGGAAGTCTGTTATCTCACCTTGTTGTACCGGAAGGCCATTAACTCTATCATGAACTGACAGTATTGTATTAAAATCCCCTAAGAGAATCCATGGGACATTAATCATAGGGCTCATATTTCTGATGTGATTCCATATGTCCTTCCTCCCAGCAGCTAAGTTGAGTCCATATATGAAAGTCATTTGGCAACTAAAATCAGAATTTCTATCTTTCACTGAGCAGTGCACCATTTGAGGATTGGATTGTAGTATAGTGACTTGCACCTGTTGATCATTCCATAGTACCCAGATTCTGCCATTTGGTTCCTGAGAATAATCAGCAAATACCTCCCATTCAGTGCCCAAATTCTTCCTCACCTTTCGTACTTTATCCTGTTTAATTTTGGTCTCAAGACAGCCCAACAAGGACACTTTATTCTTTAGCAAAAAGGTCTTGAGTTCCTTTTGCTTGAAGGGCCTATTAAGGCCCCTAATATTCCATGATCCAAAAATCATGGCGGATGCTTAGGTTGTGAGGGGCCCTTTGCTACTTTTGTAGTAGCCTTGTCTGTCTGAAACCTTATTGGTGCATTTCTGTTCCTTCTAAGGTAGTGTTCAACCTCTTCAGCAGTAACTTTTGGTTTTTCCATATTCATCTTCTGCTTACCCCTTACCTGTATTCTTGGTTTTTCTATGGGACATTCTGTAATACCCACTAGCACCTCTGCAATTGTTTCTACAGTTGGGGCTAGTGGATCACCAAGTGCAGTCACCTCTGTCTCCACTCTTACTTCCTGTTGGTTCTGCTCAGTACAAGGCACTTGTGCAGCTGTTGGAGATGGTTCCTGTGCACTAGCTGAAGAGGCTACCATACTAGGAGCTTGGTCCAGTACTTGAGGTTCCCCCGTACCTGGTTTAGCTGCCCAAGTAGGGATCACTCGACCTCTCTTCCTTGGTGCTCTCTTAGGTACTGGTTCTTGCTGTTTCAAATTCCTCTTGCAAGCTGAACTATGGTGATCTATTTGCGCAGCATTCTTGACAGTAATCCGGTTGCCACTCATATTCAACAGCCTGAGGAATACATCTGTCATCAGGATCTTCAATCAGCACTTCATCAGGCATAGGTTGAGTTATATCCATTTCCACTAAGACCCTCGCATAAGATATTCTTTCTTCATTAGCAGTAGGTTTGTCAGTGCAAACTGGCTTCCCCAAGCAGCTAGCAATGATTCCAAGGTTTTCAATTGCCCAATATTGGATTGGGAGACGAGGGAATAGTGCCCAAATTGGAACTGCCTTCATGGGCTCGCTCTTAAGCTAAAAGTTAGGTACCCATTGCTTAAGGATTAAGGGTCGATTATTATATGTGAAAGGACCACTTTGTAGGACTTGTTGTTTATCGTCTTCATCTTCAAAGCGAAATATCAAGTAGCCATCATCATGTAGGTATACTTGGGGGTGGCAACAAATTTCCAAACACCATATACAAATTTAAGCATCTCTTTGAATGTTGGCTTACCTCCGAGAACATACCCAATGAGGGCTGAATTCCATCTTTCCTTTTGTTCTGTACTCGCACTTGAACACATTTTGCCCACCTTCACCCCATCCTTCAAGGTTGGGGGGAAATATTCCAGCGATTTACCAACTCTCATAGATCGATTCCCTTGTACCACTTCAACCATAGTAGGATCCTCGTTTTTAAACAGTAATTTCCTAGCAGCATTAGAGTTTTCCTCTGCGCCTTGGCACTGATCCTCTTGTGGTTTCAGTGGTTCTGGCCGTGGCGGAGTCGGAGCTCGTGTCGTCACCTGGGTCGCCTGGGTTACCACTGTTTCCATCTCCATAGGGTGTTGCAATACTATAGGGGCACTGCCCCGACCCACCATCCATTGCCCTAAATTAATTGGGGCTAGGGTTTGTGGTATACCTGAATCTGGCGTTACAAATCGAGCAGGTTCTACCGGTGGAGCCGGAGTGTGTATTTTAGTGGTCTGTGTTGGTGGAGCTTTCTTCCTTCGAACCATGGTGAATAGGTGCACGTTAGTTATTCTCACTTAACGTGCCCTGTACTGAGCAGAACCAAAGGTTCATTGTGTATTAGTATTATTTAAGTACAGAAACAAATTTAAATGTTTATTTTGAAAAGCTTCAATGTACTTTGGGTATAAATAGTTTTCTACAGACTCCAAATAGGATTTAAATGGACAATCATAAGTTTGGAAAGAAACACTGTGACACAATTTGTTAAAATTGATAAAAGGAATTCACTCAAACATATTTAAAAATGTAAATATGTTTTCCAAACGTGTTTCAAACAATTCTCTCTCTTAAAACTTTAGCCTTTTAGCAAAGTTTTATTTATTATGAAAAAAGAGAGAGAAGAACAAGTTCTTTGTTGAATAACTTTCCGAAGCCTGAAAAGCAGCAACAGTAAAACTAATATGGAAAGATCAAGTAAGTTTAATTCCAAATTAGTTATTTCTATGAGTTGAGACTTTATTAATAGTTCATAATACTAAATATTCAGAGGCCATATAATAAACAATAATGTTACTAATATAAAGACTAAAATAACATCTGCACATCGCCCTTTCAACTTTTCAAAATATGGGGAAACATTTAGAAATAAAAAATTGATCGACTAAA